>NC_056729.1:695016969-695149511 GCF_019279795.1 Protopterus annectens | reverse complement strand
TTGCCCCAAGTAGCCGCCTCAATAATGTCCTTGGTTGCCACTCCTCTTAAGAAAGCTGTGGTAGTGGCTGTAGCCCTTGTAGAATGAGGTCTTATGTTCTGTGGAATTGGTTTTCCATGGTAGGAGTAACAGAATCTTATGCAATTTCCTATCCATTTGGAGATTGTCTGTTTGAAATTGCTTTTCCTTCCCTTCCTGTTGCATAGGCTACAAAGAGCTGGTCAGTTTTTCTGTTACCTTTGGTTCTGTCCAGGTAGTAGCGTAACTGTCTATGTACATCCAAGGTATGCATTATTCTTTCACCTCTGTTTTGTGGATTGGGAAAGAAGGTAGGTAGGTGGATTGCCTGGTTTAAAGACACTCTGGATACCACCTTAGGCATAAATGTAGGATTAGTTCTCATGGACACCCTATCTTGATGGAAGATCAGGAAGGGTTGCACTGCCATTAAGGCCTGTAGTTCCAAAACCCTCCTTGCTGAAGTAATAGCCAGTAGGAAAGCAGTTTTCCATGACAGGTGTTGTAGATCTGCTGTTGCTGCTGGTTCAAACGGAGGGAGTGTCAACTTTTCTAGTACAAAATTCAAGTCCCATGCTGGTAATGGTGGTTTCCTAGGAGGTTTTACATTCTTGATCCCTCTGAGGAACTGCCTGAGTAGAGGATGTGAAAAGACAGGAGGATCAAAGCTGTATTCTGCTGAAATAGCTGATGCATGTATCTTGATGGAGGAATAGGACAGGCCTGTATGTAGAAGCTCTGCAAAGTACTCCAGAATGTTAGCAATATCTATGTTCGACACATCTTTTCCTCTTTCAGTAGTCCAAATGACTAACCTTTTCCATTTTCCTGCATAGTTCCTTCTTGTTGAAGGTCTGCGGGCTTCAAGGATAATGTCTTTAACCCTTTGTGAAAGGTCTGGGTTAGTTACTGCTATGTGATGTTCCAGGCAGTCAGTTGCAAGGTTTTTAGGTTTGGATGTATGATGTTGTAGTTGTTCTGAGTTAACATCAGAGGCATCAGGAGTATTGACCACATTTTCTCCCGAGACATACTCCTCAGCAATGGGTACCAGTGTTGTCTTGGCCAGTTCGGAGCTATCAGAATTATCCTTGGACGCCCTCTTTGATTTTCAGTAGTACCTTGTGCATCAAGGGAAGAGGTGGAAATGCATATGCTGTCAGGCCTTTCCAGCTGAAGGACAGAGAGTCCACCTTCCATGCAAGTGGGTGGAATGTCCTTGTGCAGAATTTTTTGAGCTGGTGATTTAGTGGGGAAGCGAATAGATCTATTTGTGGCATTCCCCATTTCTTTGTGATGGCCTTGAAGATGTCCGGGTGTAGCATCCATTCGTGAGCATCCGAGGTGGTTCTGCTTAAAATGTCTGCTAGGGTGTTCTCTTTTCCCGGTACAAATATTGCCTGTAACTGGATGTTGTAGCTGAGAGCCAGATTCCAAAGGTCCAAAGTCATTCTGCATAGGGGGTAAGAATGAGTGCCTCCCTGTTTGTTGATGTACCACATGACTGTGGTGTTGTCTGTCCTTATCATGAAATGACCTTCTTTGAGGAATGGTCTGAATTTTAGGATTGCCAGTTTTACTGCCAGCATTTCTTTTTGGTTTATGTGCAGGTGCAGCTGGTCCTGAGTCCACAGTCCTTGTAATGCATTTGTCCAGCATGTGTGCCCCCATCCTAGGTCTGAGGCGTCCGCTGTGATGGTTTGGTTTGCTCCGGTTGTGGAAGGGTAAGCCTGGGTTTGACTGGCATGCCCGAGCCCACCATAGGAACTTCTGTTTTAAGCATGGGATTAGTGGTATTTCTGTTTCTAAGCTGTGCCTGTGTTGAGACCATAAATTCTTTAGGTACCACTGTAACTTTCTCATATGCAGTCTGGCATGGGACCAAGATTATGCATGATGCCATGAAGCCCAAGGCCTGCAGAACTTTTCTTGCTGTTAGTTTGTTCTGCTTTGTTAATGCCAAGAAGTAAAGAGGAAGCTCTTTTTGTTTTTCTGCAGTTAGGAATGCCATCTGTTTTACTGTGTCCAATTCACCCAAGAAAGTTCTTGTCTGGGATGGTATCAGCCTTGACTTTTGTAAATTGACTGTGTATCCCAGGGCTTGTAGCAAGTAAATGACCCTTTGTAAATCTGTTGTCAGCTTGCTTTTGTTGTCCGGCTTGTAACAGGCAGTCGTCCAGGTATGGATAAATTTGGATTCCCTGTACTCTGCAGTGAGCGATTACTGATGCCAGGCATTTTGTGAATACTCTGGGCGCAGTAGATAAGCCAAAGGGCAATGCTGAGAATTGATAATGCTCTGATCCTGCAAGAAATCTGAGGTATCTTCTGCAATTTGGTCGAATGGGGACGCAGGTATGCCTCCTTGAGATCTAGAGTTACCAGCCAACACTCCTTGCCCAGCATGGGAAGAAGTTGCTGTAGGGTCAGCATTTTGAATTTTGGGACAATGATGTATGTGTTTAAGATGGACAGGTCGAGAATAGGTCTCCAGTTTCTCTTTTCTTGGTACTAGGAAGAGTCTGGAGTAGAATCCTTTGCCCTGTTCTGTTATTGGTACTCTTTCCACAGCTCTCATTTTTATTAATTCCGCTATCTGGTGCAGGGCTTCTATTTTTTGATTTGGGGGCAGGTTTGGCATTCCTCTTTTTACTGGTAACGTGTGGAAGTGGAACCAGTAGCCTTGGTCTATAGTTTGCAAAATCCACTTGTCTTTTGTGATATAGTGCCAATTTTTCGAGAATAAGGCTAACTTTCTGCCTAATGGTGCTGCTAATTGCTCCCTGGTAGGCGGAGACAGAGCCAAGTCACTGTGATTGTCCGGTTTGGTTGTGTCTGTGCCTCGGTTATTGCCTTGCCACTGTCGTCCTCTGTAGGCACCTCCTCTGGATTGATTTCTGCCCCTAGAGCGTCTGTTCCTGCCCCTTTGTGATCTTGTGGAGTCAGGAAAGGACCAATTTTTGGCAGGCCAGTTCCTGCTAAACCTTGGAGGCTGAACCTGTAGGAAATCTTTAACTGTTTGTACAGATTTTGCCTTCTCTTCCATTTTCTTCATTACCTGCTGGGCAGGTTCACAAATAGACTGGCCTTATCCATAGGAGCATCCAATAGCTTAGCTTTAACATGATCCGGTAAGACCTGTTCTTTCAACCATGCATGCCTTCTTATCACTGTGCCAGTCATGGCTGATCTAAATGAAGCCTCCAGTGCATCATAGCCACATTTTAAAGAATGGTTACTAACCTGTTGGATGTTATTCACCATTTCTAATACATATTTCTTATCTAAAGATTCATCAGAGGACAGCTTTTTAATTAACTGATCAAGCATAAACTCTTGGTATTGGATCATGTGAAACAGACAGTTTAAAGCTCTAGCTGAGAGAGTAGCAGAGGTGTACACTTTTTTCCCCCATCTCTAAGGACCTGGATTCTCTTTCAGGGGAATAGGGGGTTTTGCTGTGGTCGAGGCTACTGCCTTAGGCCCCTGGGATATAGTTTCGGGGTCTGCAAGTGGGGCCTTGTATAGGTGGTGATGAGTGTCTGGCACCCTGTAAAATCTATCTGGTTTGGCAGGGGCTGGAGGTAAAGAATCAGGTGCAGTGCAGACATCATTAAATGCATCGTCCACAACAGACAGGACAGGAGGTATAGCTAAGGGCCTACGTTGTGGTAAGTGCAGAAAAGTCCTAAGCCTTTTCTTGAATCAGAGAAATCTTGTCCCTGCCATTGGAATTGTTCTCTCATGGCATGTAAGGTTTCCCCAAAGGAGAATTCCTCTGGTGGAGAGGCAGCTGGAATGGATTCTTCAGCATCTGAATCTTCATAATTGGAAAAAGGAGCCTCTGGCTGGTCTGTAATGTCTGAGTCATCCGCAGAATCATCAGAGGACACAGGCTCAGGGGGCTCTGCCCTAGGTCTCTTTTCTGGGGGCTGAGAGGCCCTGTCTGGGTGAGATTGGGATCCCCTAATTAAGGATATTAAATCTTCTGCCAGAGTAAGCATTTGTGAACTCAAAGTGGGCCTGAGTGAGGGTGGTTTAACAGGCACTGATTTAGCTGATTTGGCTGCTTTAGCCCTGGCAAAGGCCTTAATAGACATGGCTGCAGGAGACCTAGCAGCACCACGTGCTGGGGTAGAGATATCCAAAGGGATGGTGTCTGATAAATCAGTAGGAACCACAGTTGTAGGCAAAATTTCTGAGGCTGATTCAGGTAAGGTAGCAGGAGCGTCAGTAGTAGTCATGGATTCGGCTGAAGATTGACCAGTTTTCTCGGTTTCGGCCGAAACCGAGACACTCGTGGCTTGCTTAACCGTGGTTTCGGCCGAAACCGCGGACCGCGAGTGTCGGTCTTTTCTTTGCGTTTTTAACAATTTGGATAGTCGGAGGATCCGACGGCATAATGTACGCAAAATCTGAGCCGAAAACTGTTCAGCAACTCCGACCGACGCCTAAGCGCTCGGTTGAAGGAAGCACAGGCAGAACACGCTGCTACGTTGTGGTCTGGGCCTAAGCAAGGCAAACAGTAAGAGTGGAAATCTTTATGAGGTATTTGTTTCCCACAAGTTAAACAGTTATTGACTTTTTCTGACATCGCTGAGGCAAGAAAGAGTCCCCAACGGGTACTTAGCTTTTAGAAGTCTTCAAGCAGTATTCGGTAGTAGTAATCTCTGGATCTGACCGACCGGCACTTGCGAACAGCTTCTGCTTCGGGCGCCACGCGGCAAGAAAGACTGAGGAAAATGGCGTCGGCTGATGCCTTTATACCCGAAGACCAGCAGAGATGACGTCGGGTGAAGTGCGACATCAGCCGAAGCCGGACCCAGACTTTGGAATCCGGCCGACCGAAGGGCTGCCTGACGACAGGACAACCCATTTGTTATGACTGCAGATGCATCCATGAAGGACATCTCAATTATTGTGGAAAATAATGTAAGGAAGTTGGCAAGATAGAGCTTTGAGCTCTGACATCCATCTGGCTGAAGTAATGGCCACCAGGAAAAGGGTTTTCCAAGTCAGAAATTTTAGGTCCACTTTAGCAGCAGGTTCAAAAGGAACTTAGCTCAGGGCTTGCAGTAGGATAGTAGTAGTAGGGCCCTTAAGTTAAGAACAAAGAAGAAAGGTATCGCTGAGGGACACTTTGTACAATTTAAGTGAAGCTAAAAAAAAAATCATGATTCTCTTCTACATGAAAATTTGAAATGGCCGCTAATTGAATCTTAGCAGTAGAATAACTAGCTCCATTATGAAAAAGGAGGCAATGATATAGGAGCAGCAAAGGGATCTAGTTTTCTCTGCAATACCCATATTGAAAATCTTTTCCCTTAATGTTTGTAAACTTTGCTAGTGGACAGTTTCGGAGAAGAGGTAAGAATGTGGACCACTTGGGATGAAAGCCTGGACTGACTCCCCATCATTGAAAGTAGAAAAAACATGCAGTTAGGTTTAGGGCTCGAACATCCAGGTGAGGCAGTTGATCTGGATTTGGATCCAGCACTCAAAGGGGGTGTACACCACACAAGACCAGAGGTAGGGAAACCACATCTATCAAGGCAAAAAAGGGGCAATGAGGATGACCTTAATCCCCCATTGTAATGCTTTCTGTAAAAATTTGGGAATTACGAGAGTTGGTGGGAAGGCGTATGGGAGACTGGAGGGCCAATCATGGCTCAGAGCATCTATCTGGGACTAACCCTGTGGGTGGATCAGAGCAAAGAACCTGCTGCATTTGGAATTGAAGGAAGAAATGAAAAGACTGCAGCAAGGTTGGCACCATCGATGAAAGATTTGTTGCCACTGTTGGGTTGACAAAACAATCATGAGGTACCAGAACAGTTCTTCTCAGCCTGTCCACTACAATGTCGGTCATCTCCTGAATGTGCATTGCCATCAGAAAGCAGTTAGAAAACATTGCCACTGCTCCACTCTCTTCAGTTCTAGACACGACGGGGGAAGTGTGTTCCCCCTTGTTTGCTGATGTATCAGACTGACATTTTCTCTGTCTGAATAGAAATCACTCCTAAAGGACAGACATATTAAAAAGCCTGCAACATCAGGAAGATTGTTCTCCCCTCTAAGACATTAATGTGAAGACTGACCTCTGAAGGGGACCATGTGCCTTTGACCATCTTTCTCAGGTAGTGCCATCAACCCCCACCCTAGCTGGAAAACATCTATGGTCACTGTGGCTTTGAGAGAAAGAAGAACAAATGGACGACCCCCAAAACATCCATCTTTCTCAGGTAGTGCCACCAACCCCCACCCTAGCTGGAAAACATCTATGGTCACTGTGGCTTTGAGAGAAAGAAGAACAAATGGACGACCCCCAAACATCTCTGGATACTGAATCTATCAAATTACATGATTTCTGCACATCCTTGTTAAGCATATCAGAAAGGCCATGAGGTGGATTCTAATTGACAAATGTACGGCCAGTATCCGCTGCAACACTTTCATATAATATCCTGCCAAGGGGACCAAAGTAATGGAGGTTGCCATTGATCCTAGAAGTTGAAGTAATATTCTGGTAGGTGGCATCTGATAAGAAAGAAGCAATTGACCCTGATTTCTTAGGGTCAGTAATCTGTTCTTCAGTAACCTTGCAATATGAATGGCTATATCCAAATGAGCTCCTATGAATTCTGTAACTTGTACTGTGGAAAACTGATGTGTGTTCTGGTACCCTGCAATTCCCAGGTTGGAGTAAAGCTGAAGCAAGTAGTTTCTGGCCTGGATTAGCAAAGACCTGGTAAGAGTGGTTAAGTTGCTAGTTATCTAAAACAGGAACATCTAGAACCCTTGCAGCCAGAAATGAGTTTTATCCACTGCCATGCATTTGATGAATACCTAGGGAGTTGTGGTGAAACCAAAGGGCAGGGCTCTAAAATGAAAATTACTGGCTCCAAGACAGAAGTGAAGGAATCTCCTGTGGTGTCTGTCCATTTCAATGTGGTAGTATGAATCCTGAAGGTCCATGAGCATATCCGGTCGCCTTTCTTCAGCTGAGGCAGGACAGACTGTACTGTGACCATTCATAGCCTTTTGTGTTTGACAAACTGGTTCAAGTGGCTGAGGTCCCAAACTGGCCTTAGGTCCCTGTTCTTTTTTTGGCAGTAAAAAGAATCTGGAGTAAGTCCCAAAGCCTTGCTGGTCTGGTGGGACGTTTCGCATGGCTCGCTTGTCTAGTAGCTCTTTTATTTCTAATGCTGCTGCTTTTGTTTGACAGGGTGGTACATTGGGAAGTTTCTTCCTTCTTGAGGGTAGATACAGAAAGTAAATGAAACAGTCTCTGGAAATTACTGTCCACATCCAGATATCTTTGGTGATGGGCGTCCAGGCTTCTGGGTAAAGAGACAAGTGCCCTCCAACTGCCTCCAGAGTGTGGCAGTCGAGCAACTGTTCAGGGGTCCTGAAAAGGCCTCTCAGGGAAGGGTCTCATAAAGCCTTGTTTCTGTGGGTCTCCTCTGCCATGAGGGTGATGTCTACTGTTAGAATACCACCCGCCTTGGCCTCAGAAGGATCCATCTCCAGTGGAATACTTGGAAAAACCTTGAGATTGTTTAAACCATAGTTTCTAACCCCCTTCTGGTTTCTACAGAACTTCCTTTGGGATGTAAAGAACCATATGTCGAAAGCAGAACAAGTTTTCCTATCCAGTTCATTCCTGGAGAGTGTGTCTTTGACCTTGGGGTCAAACAAAGTGGATTTATCAAATGGGGCACTGATAAATGTCTTAAAGGGCTCCAGAAAACCACACAAATGCATCCAAGCACACCTCCTTATTGTAAAGACTGTTCCTGTGGCTCTAGAAATACCTTCAATTGCATTGGATAGGAGGCACATGGAGGCATTCCAAAGGGATTGAAGTTTGGTCAGCTGAGAATTAACTATTTTTCTGTCTTCTGCAGATATGGACCCAGAAAGAGACCTGGAATATTCCTTGGTCAAGTCTCTTTGGAATCTAGTCGTGTGTGTCAAATAGTTCAGTGACCTTAGTGCAAAGGTAGCTAAAGCATAAACAAGCTTCCCAAATAAATTTTTTATTTATTTATTTATTTAACATTTGTTAACCGGGAAAGTCCGACTTGGAACAAAGCCAATTTTCAGCGGAGGCCCGGGGAAAAAGGCTCCAGATATTTGGATACCAAATCTATCTAAAGACCTGGATTCTCAGTTAGGAGGATAAGTTCCTTCTTATTGGCTGTAGCTACTACCATATCATCCACTGCCAGGTCTTTGGTCCAATGAGAACAGTCTTTGGGGGCCACATGGTATTTACCAACAAAAAAAGACCACTCAGGTAAAGGAATGGCACTTAAAACTAACACAGAAAAATAATGAAAAAAGTGCACGGCCACCACAGCTGAATATCAATATATTTAATAGCAAAAGGTAAAAACCGTAAGCGCTTTCACAATACAAAAGATCACTTCATCAGACAACCCAGTAAACAATTCATCCTGCTTATATAACAACAACATTATGACATCATTTCTTCCTCACAGCAAACAACATACAAAAACTACAGAATTAAAAAGCAAGTAGATAAATAAATAAATGCATATACGTGCATAATTATATTACTAGAACTCAACCCTAATATTAAAAACCAATGCCAATAAGCCTATTACATCGTACATTAATTCTTTTGCTATAGAAAAATATACAAAAAAAAAAAAAAAAAAAAAAACAAAGCATCATTGTGGGAGTGGTCGTGCTTTAAGTGCCAGTTTTAAAGAGACCATTTCATTTAAGCCTGGAAACCTGTCTGCTTGTAGAGACAGGATCCAAGCTTGTTCTCTGACTTCTATTTTATTCTTGAGGTCCCCACCCCTAATATTCATTTCTACAACTTCTAAAGCTAAAAACTTAAATCTGTGAGTGCTCCCCTCTGTTTTAAGATGATGTGCCAATGCATTCTCTTGTCTCCCATTCTTAATGTCTCTCTGATCTTCCAATATTCGTGCCTTAAAGGAATGATTAGTTTTCCCTATGTAAAAGGCATAACAGAGAGTACAGAATGCTAAATAAACTATGTTCTTAGTAGAGCAGTCTGCATAAAATGTACATTCAATAGAAAATCCTAAAACGGGATGTTTAAAAACCATACCAGATTGTATAAAATCACAAGCACTACACTTCTGACAAGGATAAGTCCCCTGACGCTGGAACCCCAGTATATCCCTACTGGCCTCCTTCCTATAACATAGTTGTCTTTTCAAATGGGGTTATGCCTAAAGGAGAACTGTGGTGTTTCTGCTATAACTCCTCTCAGCTCTTCAGCTACCATCAGGATCCCCCAATGTTTCTTCACAACATCACAAAAAATATTAATATCACTTGAAAATGTAAATGGGACTTTGACATTACATTCAGGACATCGTATAGAAGTTACATCACTTGGTGGTAATTGTTGGGCATAATATGCTCTACCCCTACCATTCCTTTCCAACCAAACTTGAGCTATGCAGCTATCGCCCTTTCTGTGTAACCCCTTGCTAAGAAGTCAATTTCAGATTATAAAACACTTCTAGCTGCAGGCTGTCATCATTAGAGCCTTGAAAACTGACCCCTAAGCACATTCATCGGTATATGCCGAGGATGCATGCTCTTTTTGTATAATAGTGAGTTCTTCTTACTAGCCTTTCTATACAGATTAGTATTTATCTATCCTAGAGCTGATTTACTAACCACCACATCTAGAAAAATAATCTCTTCATTTGAGACCATATATGTAAATCTCAAAAAATCAGTAGTAGAATGTAGAAATTCAAGAAATTCTGATAATAACTCTAGGGAACCTCCCCATTGCAAAAGAACATCACCTACAAACCTCTTATAAAATAAAATATGTTGACAGAACTCATTGTTAATTAACACAGTACTCATCTTCCATTGTGCTAGCACAACGTTGGCAGAGCTGCTGGCACATGCTGTGCCTACAACCACGCCAACCTTTTGTAAATAAAAATTCTCTCTAAACACAAATATATTATTCTCTAAAATAATCTCGAGAAGAGCACATAAAAGCTCTATTCTGTCATACGTAAAACCATCCTTACCAGTAAAGACCCTCACATTTTCTAAACGCCAAGTGTTGGGGATAACCGTAAATAATGATGCCACATCCAATGTTGCAAAGTAAAAATTAGATACATTAATAAACGCAGGCAGTCGCTGATATAAACTCTCTAATAGTGATTAGTATCCCTGAGAACCATTTCTACATTATCCAGAACTGTACTAAGGGTCTTATCTACAAATATAGATAAGGGTTCTGTTGTCTAACTTTAATTGGATACAGTTGGGTGTATGGGTGATCAAACTGGATCCTTATGAACTTTAGGTAACCCATATATAATGGGAATCACTGGATGCTCAACATTAAAATATCTAAAAAGGCCTTCTGAAATAATTCCTGTCAATAGAAGATCAAAAATCAAAAAGGCTACCCTCTAAATAATCTCGGTAACATGCTGTTTGTGATAAACAGATAGGGAGCAATATCATTCAACAAGATATTCACACCTTCAAAGTATACATCTCTATCAAGTATCAGCTGGGCATATCTCTCTAGCAAACGAATTAATGTACGATTTAACAGGATTATTAGCATTGGTTTGTAACATTAGGGTTGAGTTCTAGTAATAAAATTATTCATGTATATGCATTTTATTTATCTACTTGCTTTTAATTTTGAAGTTTTTGTATGTTGTTTGCTCTGAGGAGGAAATGATGTCATAATGTTGTTGTTATATAAGCAGGATAAATTGTTTAATGGGTTGTCTGATGAAGCGATCTTTTGTATTGTGAAAGCGCCTACCGTTTTTTCCTTTTCCTATTAAATATATTGCAAGTGTGTTGCAAATATAAAACCATGTAACTTCTACTTTATGTGGAGCTTTTCTCCTTGGGTCTCCACTGAAAATGGGCCACCAGCCTAGTGGACTAACCCGGTTAACAAAAGGCAAATAAAAATAAATAAAATATTCAGTCGTGGTGGCCGTGCACTTTTTTCACTATTTTTCTGCCACAAGGTATTTGTTGGTTTCATAGAGATTGGTTTAGTAATGTCCATTTCCTTCCATGCCTGTTGAGAAATTAAATCCACAATCTCTTCAGCCAGGGGATCCCCCATGGAGTAGCTGAGCTGGAACCAAAAGCCTAAAGAAACAATGATTACTTCTATGAAGGGGCTTTGGAAGACCAACCTTTCTGTCTCAGTAATTCGTGGATCTCACCGAATGAAGCATCCCCAAGGATGTGCCATCTGGGGGACCCCTTGCCTTCATCGAAATCATATCTTCTGTTAAAGACTCCTGAAGGAAGTCAATGCATCTCCTCTTACACATATGCTTCTGAGGAGCTTCGGGAGTGGGGAGCTCCAAGGAGGGCTCAGAAGTCGGCGAGGAATCCTGAATGAGGACTGCCTCAAAGCAAATGTCAACTGGCTGTCTCAATGGGATAGACTGTGCAGGATCAGGACCCAGGGCTATCAGCTGTGGAGTGGGTGGAGCCAAGATAGGTAAAGATGACCACTCTCCAGCCTTGGAGAGAGAGCTCTCTCCACTGCCGTGAAGACAGATGCCAAGGGAGAATCCATGGCTACTCTGGTAGGATCAGAAGCTACCACACCAGCATGCTCAAGGGCACCACCACAGCTCAGCTCTAAGATTAAAGCTGGAGTCAAGCTATCCAACACCGAGGCTCTGAGAGGAAGGGATGACTCTGAAAGCTTCGAAGTCGAATCCTTACCCCAGACAAGATGCTGAAGTTTTGGTTGCTAAATCGTTCTGGCTCTGAAAAAAATGGAGCTGGCTGGGTCAGAGACAATTCTGGAGTCAAAGAAGATCATAACCTTGGATCCGACACAGACAGTGTGGGAGAGCTTGGCTCCAATAATCTCAAAACCAGAGGTTGGATTAGGTAGCATTAGCCATAGGTAAAGGGGAGGAGTCCAAAGCTCATGGATCCACTGGGAGACGAAGCCAAGAGAACTCCCAACTGAATATGGGTCCTGAGGAACTTTCTCATCATTTTATTCACATCAACTTCTGTCAGTCTTCTGGTAGACTTGATGGACCTCAACGATGACGATGATATGGAAGGTCTGCAAGGGTCTCTCCTGTAAGAAAGGTGAGTGCAGCCTGGAAGAGATAGCACTCAGGGAAAACTTCAGCACTAGAAGTGGGGGGAGTCTTGAAGCAAACTAGAATCAGATCTGAAAGAACAGTTAGATCTGAGGGTTTGAAAGATTTTGCTGCCATAGCTGAAGACAAAACAGATAATGGAGAACAATCAGGGGGTCGTTTTCTCTTTGCCCTTGTCTTTGGGCCTATTACTCTTATCATCAATGTGTTTCTCTGAGGACTTCTTACTCAAAGTGGAAGCTCCAGATGCAGATTTTTGAAGAGTTGGAGGAAATACGACTCAATTAACCAGTTTAATTCAGCATTCAGTCAAAGCACAATGACAGTAAGCTGTGCCATGCAAATCAAGCAATCTTCATCTAAGTGAGCTGCTCCCAAACAGTACAGACATTTAGAGTGGGAGTCAGAGTTTGGAATTTTGTGATTACAAGCAACACACTTCTTTAATTTTCTAAGCTTTTCCAACATAGGCATGTAAAGGAAAGCACAAAAAATACCAACAATGACAGACAAGTAATACACCGAAAAAAAAAAGGGAAATGGTGTAAGCTATGAAAAAATTACCAATAATGGTACAGACAGATACTAGATAAAAAAAAACTATTAAAGCAGCAGGTGGAAAAAGCCCTGGACAAGAGAAAGGGAGAGTTTTTTTAATATATAATAGAAAATGAAGGAAAGGGAAGGCACTATAAAAGAAGAAACATGCTACCACGAAGAAAAAGTCTAAGTATTAGAAAGGGATTCCAATAAAGTAAATAAAATTTGCACTAGCCTGAACCATAAATTACATCAGAAATCTATGAGTGGCAAACGTTGGGGAGAGAAGGGGATTACAGGTAAGAGGAGGAATTTCAGACATGGATCCAAAAGTCTGAAAAAACAGCTGAAGTCAGATATGAGGTCAGATCAGACAGCCATCAGTTGAGAAATGGAAGGAAAAGACATCAGATCCTGTTCACTTTCAACTTAGGTAAGGAAAGACTGAAATTACTAATAAGCAGTAAGAATAAGATAGGTCCCAGAACACAGCTCTGTGGGACACTAACCAAAAAGTTACCTTAGTAAGCTTAAAGCTCCAGATATTGCCTTTTAGGTTCTATTTCTTGGACAATTTCTGAACCATCTGATTGGCTTATCACAAAGTTCAAAGCTAGTTAAAACACTAGATCTCTTTCTGAATCCAGGCTGAGCACATGACCAGATGATCATAACTGGAAGCATACTATCATTTTTAGTTTCAAGCTAGCTAAATGCTGCTAATGCTCTTATTCTACCTTTGCTGAGGAAAATGATGGGGGAAAAACATAACTTCTTTAAACAAGGGTGGTATAAACAACCTGTGTCAATGAAATACTATAACTGGGAGCCAGAAGCTAAGGAACAACTAATGCTGCCATCCTGAGAAAGGAAGGTTGCAGAATTGTCAATGAGGAGTCTACAGTTAGTTTCTAACATACATAAAAGCTTTCCCACTGGGTCTGCTACACTCTTTTAAAGCAGAAATTAGAACTGGAGAACATTTTACTGGTAAGATAAAAGGGGGAGCTACATTTTCCACTATATATATATATATATATATATATATATATATATATATATATATATATATATATATGGGTCTACTGCAGATAATCGAAATACCACTTACCCAACTTTTAAATCGCCAAGATAAAAGCACCAAACATCCACTTAAACGAACACTTACATCACAGACAAAAAACTACAGGTAAGTAATCCTTTGGCCACACAACAAAACACAAAAACTAAACCACATGAAACCCTGCCCCCTCCCACACCCCCCCTAACTAAATATACCAACACCGAGATCGCACTACAGTGGAGAAAGGTGTAAAGTTCATCATGTTGGAAAAGTGGTTACTTACTTGTAGATTTTGTCTGTGATGTAAGTGTTCGTTTAAGTGGATTTTTGGTGCTTTCATCTTGGCATTTTAAATGCCTGGCAAGTGGTATTTTGATTATCCAAAGTAGACCCATATATACATAAATAAATAAATACATAGATATATAGATATAGCTATACACACCATACCTCACAACCGTACCGAATTATGCAATATTTAATGAGTTTTGCAGTCAAATAATGGGGTGCCACGATTCCTGAGTGGCACCCTTTCATTTCTGATTTTCCCAGCTTCTTCTTTAAAATTTTATTTTTTCCACAGTTTGAGCTGATGTCATCACGTGCACGATGACTTCAGCTCTGTCAGCCTATCGTAACTGATCTCAACTCGCGTGCGCATTTCTGGTGTTGCTTGAATGCATGTGAGTGGGAAGGAAACAACCGCTGCTGCTTTCTGCATGGATCTGCTGTGAGCGGGAAGAACATCTTCCCTTCTTCTACTTCATGGGAAAGAATGGACTGCTTTCTGCCTGGATCTACTTCAGCCTTCATTTCGTGGTGGAGCTGCTTATTTCGGGTAGGAACTGGTATGTGTGTGTGTGTGTGTGTGTGTGTGTGTGTGTGTGTGTGTGTGTGTGTGTGTGTGTGTGTGTGCGTGTGTGTGTGTGTGTGTGTGTGTGTGTGTGTGTGTGTGTGTATGAAAGAATGTTCCAGCAGCATTGACAGACTTCTGATAACTTAGTAACAGAGCAGAAAAAATCATAAATCCAGACAGAGTCTATCTTAAGTTCTGATTGAAAACTGTACTTCTTCAGAACTGTCTTCCAGGACTTGAGACAGGACATTTGCCTTCAAGTTTATAATTGTTTGAGCTGCTTATCTGAGCAGTAGTTTAAAAAGGAGCAATGGGATGTGCTTTCTCTCTTTCTTATTTTCAGTCTTTGATATTTTTTGCACTTTATTCATATGCTTTTCCTGTATTTGTGTTTCCTGCTACTTTATTTTGCTTTTCTTAAAAGTACTCAGTTTTATTTATTCTGCTGCATTTATTACTGCTTGGTCGCAGCCTGATTAAATTGTAACTGTTATTCTAAGTCTTTTGGTTTAAGCACTTGGGCTTCATACAGGCTGTTTTACATTAAGAAGGTTTGTGGTCTGCACTGTTGTGGCAGGACAGGTAGCTTACATCCCTCTAAGCTAAGGAATTGCTGATTGAAGGCCCAGTGTCTGCAATTCTAAAAGTGTATTAGTTCTGGCTTAAGCACCTGGGCTTCAGGCCAGTTATTCTACATTAAGAAGGTTTGTGGTCCGCACTCTTGTGGGAGGAGAGGCTGGATTCTGCCCTTCTGAGCTGGGAATTTCTGGTCACAGGCTTATTGTGACTGCTTATTTGAACTGTTTCTTTATGAAATTGGTGCGCCTTGTTGCTGTAGCATAGACCAGATTCAGGCCTGCTGAATCTAGCTTTGTTTGTATAACCTGAGCACTGGTCCAGGCCATCTTTTTTTGGAGAAGGTTCCCCTGCACCCTAGTAAGCAGGGGTGTGCAGTTCGAACTTGTCTGATTGAAGACTGCTGGAACAGGGCTCAGTTTTGAGCTTTTTTCTGGTTAATTGGGTAACTTGTTTAAATCAGTTTGCTCGTTTTCTATTTATATATATATATATATATATATATATATATATATATATATATATATATACACAATTTGCACTTTATTCATCTGCTTTTACTGTATTTGTGTTTCTTCCTACTTTATTACTGGGGGCATTGACTACAACTCTGATCTGCGATATATAACAATAAGTATCCTTTTCTGTGCTTTTAAACTGTTTTTTTTGAGTGCATCTGCTTTATTTTCTGAAAAAAAAACATATATATATATATATATATATACATATATATATATATATATATACTTGTTTCCCGCCTTTCTAAGCTAGTATAGTCTAATTTTCTGGTTAGTGCTGAATTCAGGGCTGTGTTACAAATCTCTGTGTTTGCCCATACCTTACTTGGATAGAAGGAAGTTTCTCTGGTCACCTGTGAGAGAGGGGAGCTTTGAGCAGCCTATCTGTCCCTGGAGAAGTGGTTTCCACCCAGAAATGAGTAGTTTACTGGCCATTTTGGGCTAATTTCTATCTCTTTCATTTCCCTGCTATAAATACCATATTTGCCTGGTTTTGCGCGCCAGATGTTGAGTCTTAAACTCAAATGTATGTCATTATTTAATGACTTCAGTCCTCAGCTATTTGCCAGAAAAGTAGAGATTTTAGGAGGAACACACCAAACATATGAGGCATAACTGGACATTCTGCAAAAATCTGTACAGTTGAGATGTATGGTTGGGTTCCATATTTTCAAAGAATGACTCTCTGGAAACTTGAACAAGTAAAGCTTTTTGTCTTGTATATAAACAATGAGGAATGACTGAACAACTATCACTCAAAGAGTTAGCAAGCATATCAACTTTCTTTTCATCTATGGGCTCTACTGGTAAAAAAAACACCCACCAAGCTACTTTCTCCAATGAATGGGTACAGCCTGGTGAAGTCTTAAATAAACAACATGAAGTTATACTGACTTTAGGCAGGTTCATAGACTAGTACTAGACTAACTGCCCTTGCAGGCCATTTTAAGCCTAGCCAATTATCCCATGTGAGACTCAAACCCAGCACCTTGTGTTTTGTAAGGCAAAGACCTTAACCATTAGGCCATCCTCCCAATGCCAACTCATGTATGTGAGTTTAAGTTATACATACAGACGCACTATTAACATTACTCCAATTTTTTCCATTTCCAGCTTTAAATTACATTAATGTTCCTTTTCCTTTTAGAAGTGGCAACTGTGCTCTGTAGACTAATCCTTGTCATTTAATGCACCCTTCCAAACCCATTTGTGCCTTACAGTCAAAGAAGCACAGCCTGAAATTCTGTGTGTCCCTGTCATATAAAGTGCCTACCATGCTCCACAGCTGTGTTCACTGTTATTATATTATTACTTTACTAATAAACTTCCATAGTGTTAATCATACTAGGCACAGAGACTGCAGTGGTGTTTGGTGTTTGGATTCAGACTACACCCCCCCCCCAGTACCTTGCCATAACTGTGCATATGTAGGGTGTGCAGTGTCACCCAGCTATGTATCCTGGACATTCTTCTACATCCCCCAATCACTATAAATTGAGTCAATGGTACTTATTCCACCAATATCACTCTGGTGCACATCTACTGTACAGTACGAATGACATCTAAGAATCTCCTAAAAATAGCAGATGGGTTCTGCTTTTGCATTCCTCTGAAATGTCTCTTACCTCACCCAAATTAAAGAGAGTGTGTTTTTAGAGATTTATCAGCAGCAACACACATGGAGGGGCCGATTCAGACATGCATGTAGCTTCATCCTGCTACTATGGAAAACTGCGCAGTGTGCACTTCATCCAAATGACCATATAATGACATGCAAATGAGTTTTAACATGGTAATGAGAGCTTCTGTGTATGCAAATGACAACAAAAGACATGATGGCATGATTCAAAAATGTATAAATATTATGAGTTGAGCCACAGTGAGCAACTTTACTATACACTGGTATTTTTTTGGTGAGCAGGATTATCACTATATAAAGATGCTAGAAGCATCTATTAGCAACTCAGAATGTGGTAATAAATGTTTTGGAAGTCAGGGCCTGTGATGTGTGCTGCCTCCCTACATTTCACAGAAGGGTCAACTACATACCTCTCAACCATACCGAATTCCTTGGCATTTACTGGTTTTGAGGTCCAAATAATGGTGCACCACAAATTCCTAAGTGGCCCTCTTTATTCCCGAATTTCCCAGCTTTTTTTTTTTTATTTTTTTCTGCTGACATTATCACGTGCAGGGAGGCACGCAATAATGTCAGCATCATGAGCACCCTGCTAGCCTGCCGGAATTGGCTGAGGGCTTGAGGGGTGTGACTGACTGATTCACTGTACTTTATGGGCAGTAAATGTAGCGTACATGTGTTTCCTCAGCTCTCTACATAAGGAAAACTTTCCACTCCATTATTCTTATGTGCTGCTGCATTTATTGATGAGAACGGGACCAGTACTCTTTCTGCATATAGTTACCAATTACTGTTTTCCTGTTGCTGCATACAGTTGACGTGTTCTTTCTTTACTGCATATAGAGGGTGTGTGTTGAAGTGTTCTTTCTTTGCTGCATATAGTTGAAGTGTTCGCTGCTGCATTTATTGATGAAAATGGGACTGTTGCATTCTTTCTGGGCACGCAATTGCATTTGAATTACCAATTATTGTTGCTGCATATAGCAGTCAAAGTGTTCTTTCTGTTTGCTGCATATAAAGCCAATTATTCTTTGCTGTTTTGTGTGTGTTAAAATACCCCAGTTAGGTATACCTGGTGGTTACGGTTACTCAGGCTCAAACCCTGTACCTTAGGTGCAAGAGCCCAAGTTCTCTATCCGTACCACCACTTCTGACTGAAGGAGTTATAGCTCTAAATTTTCACAGAATGTCTGGAATGTTTGGCTCATACTTTTGGTCTGTACCTCTTAAAATCTGGATGATGCAGTGGTAGCATTGCCTCACAGCTAGAGGGTCTCTGGTTCAATTCTCGGCTGAAGTGCCTTCTGTGTGGAGTTTGCATGTCCTCCCTGCATTTGTGTGGATTTCCTCTGGGTGCTCCAGTTTCTTCCCACGATAAAAAGATGTGTCGGGAGCATTTCTCCCTGGGCCTCCTCTGAAAATTGCCTAGTTCCAAGTTGGACTTTCCCAGTAAACAAATGTTAAATAACAATAAAATAAAATTTCTGGTTTTCTGGCAAATCAGTGAACTGAATTCACCAAATAATGACAGCCTTTTAAATGTCAGTCCTCCTGTCTTTCAGGAAACACATGGTAACACAACATTTTATTCTAGCAACTTTCTAAGATTATACAATCAATGTTCAAAATTTGTCTCCCCTCCCCAATAAATTCTGGCTTTTCCCTGATTTCTTGTGCTGCACAGTTCTTCAGGGAAAGAGATGTTTAGTGCTGCTTATGCAAAGTCTACTTGCATTGTTAGTAGCATAACAGGTAGAATACTTGCTTTTGATGCAGAAGGCTCTGGGTTACACTCCCACAGTATGTAGATGGATTGCTGACATTGTACTGTGTTGTACTTTTAAAGGGGGTGGATTCTGCAGTCCTGAGAATGTCCTCCTTTGGTGGTGATACCTATAACTATGAACCTGCTATCAGTTTGCAATCCATTCCCTATTGAAATATTACTAGCTTATCATTTTTTAAATGTAACATAGGCAATTTATTCTTCAAGGGTAATAGGCACTTTACTTGTAGATGAAATGAAATATAAAGTTGTTTGCTAGCAGCAACTCTTCATTAGTTACAGATCACTTTAATGTGGAATTATTTAGATGACTTTTACTTCTGCAGAGATTGTGTATATTTACTGATACTGGTGGACTGTAGAAGTTTGAGTAGACTTTTATGATGGAAATGTTCTGAATTGGGCAGTTTTGTCATTATTGGTTCACGCATTTTGTTTCATTGCTTACTGGAAAAATGTTCAAAACAAAAAATTTAAAACGCGCTCTAACAAGTGTGCTGTATTATACAAGGAATATAATTTAATACAGTCAGGAAAGTGCATCAAAGAACACATGTATGTTTCATGTGCAAGGGACCTATGATTTGAAAACAGCCCTAAGGTAATCCTTATCCACCACTGGCCAGATGCATTTTCTTTGAATGTGGGTTTCAATGCTGTTTGAATGAATGTGAGCTTTAAGGCCACAGACGTTTTAATGCTAAGCCTATTTTCATTGTGAGATTGTATTGCTTTGTTTAGCGGATGTCTACTGGTGTTTGTGCTTATGTTGTTGTTGTTGTATCGTTTGGCTTTTCCCGGTTGGGGTCGCCACAATGGAACTCCGGTCTGCTAATGATTGGCAGCAGATTTTTACGTACTGAGTTGCCAGCCCTGATGTACAACCTTCAACGAAGGTACGCCCATTCACGCATGTCTCCACACAGAAGACGCTTTAGCTGAGAATCGAACACAACAACGTCTTGCTGTGAGTTTGTGCTTATAAAATGTAAAAATAAAAGTTTTAAATGAAATCCAAATAATCACTGTAGAAGTAAATCAGTATGCGCATTAGTGTTTATAGTAAATGGGGCAAAATAGCCAATTAATGGGACATTAGAATGGGTGCAGGGGGACTCTGGGGCCATATTTAGGTTGTCTGTTACTCAGTTTGCATTTGAAACTTGGTATCCAACAATTCCATTGGCGTGGCGGGGTACAAAATTATGTATGCAATTTTTATGTTAATCAGTGTACAGATATGTACCTATTTTTCATGGGCCTTTGTCCAGATTTTTGATTTTTCTAGGTTGAGAGGTTTGGTCCACTAGCGTAAGACAAATCATCACCTTCATGACCAGTATGACCAAGTACATAGCTGACCACTACCATGTGAACATAAATATCATATGGGAGCTGGCTGATTAGTGTCATCTTCATATGTAACCAAGGGGATATGTTAAATTCTAACACATTGGACACACAGATTAGCTTAGCGTTATTTTTCTCTTGCATCGCTTTTCAAGGTCAGCTGAAAGCACTGTCTGGTGAAGCGATTTACACTCAAAATAGACAAATGAAGGTTGAGTAAGTCATATGCTGCACTACAGGAAGCAACTTTAACAGCTTATAGCCTTAACCATCTGCAGTAAGTACCACACAATATACTGTAGCCCAACACATTGCATTTTACACTAGTGTGCATGTAAAAAACAAGTTAAATTAAAATACATTCACAGTTAATATTTTATAATCAAACTCACAGTCTTTATGCTATCCAGTTTATTCACAGCCAAATAATAAACATATGGTTAACAGCCAACAACACAAGAAATCCAAGGAGCATGCCCAAAAAACAGGGCTCATATGATGAAACTTGTGCTTACTACAACTAATTTCTTCCTTTATACCACTACTCTGGAATGCAGGACACACACACATAGCCTTACACGCACACAGACATGACCATCAATTATAGTCCCTTATAAAACTGCATATATTCAGATGTTTGCTTACGATGAAATGAATGAATATGTAAATAATGACCAAGAATTGTATTTCAGCTCACTGCTGTGACAGATATATAGATTTCTAAATGGCCAGGTAGGGACCAAAAAAGGTCTAAGGGTCTGGTCTTTCATGCGGAACTGCCAGCTGTTCTGCATTACACTAAAGTGGCTCCGCTTTTCGATTTATGATTGGCCCATATGCCGGTATACATGCCAATCAAAAATCACAAAGTGGAGGCTGTTTCACTGGGATTTGAACAGGAAGTGCGGGACTCAGGATTGGGCTGCTGATCTTGGGACAGTCCTGCTGTAATAGGGATGTCTGGCAACCCTGCATATAGTACATCCCGTTCTCTTAGTTCAAGACTCAGACAGAGACACACACACCAAAATCAGGAACAGGTTTTAAATACTTCTCTGATACACTTGCATGTTCCCAGTAGCAATCATTTTTTGAATGAAACAATGTCTGAAACTTACACATCTTTCATTATTTAGTGACTGCAATCTACAACACTTTGCCAGAAAGCCACATATTTCACAATAATCACAAGGAACAAACCAAAATGATTCTTAAGTCTTTTGCTCAAGAATTCTGGACTAAGCAAAATAATGCAGGGGGGATTAAAGCCTCCCAAAAGAACAAATTTTAGGCACTATTTTTTTTTAATATTTTAACTAGGTATTTTTTAATATTTTAACTAGGTATTTTTTAATATTTTAACTAGCATTTCACACTGAGCTAATCAAAGGAAGGACACTGAGGAAACTCGGAGCTATAATATATAACATTAAGTATCCTGTTTTTTGTTTATTTTGTTCTTTATTTCTTTGTTATTTATAGCACTTTGTGTACTGTGTATTTTTCTAGCTAGTTTCACTGTGTGTGAGGTATTAACTGGAAATTGTCTATTTTTATTAAGCACCTGGGTTGTTTGTTTCTGATAACTTGTTGCAGTTAAACTCTTTTTTCTAGAGGCTCCTTTAACTGTTTAAAATTTTCATTTAAAGGCTCACTGCTGTTTTTCAGCTGTGAGAAACATTTCTGCAGTTTGTTCTAAGTAGTGGGGATATTTGTAGCATTTCCATATTCAGGCTTGTATTTGGGCCTAGTGTTTGTGGAGGCTGTGTGTCTGAGCACATATTCAGGGACATCTTGGTTTAGCCAAAGCCATCAGGCATTTCAGGGAGAGAGAATTGTTTGAGGTCATTGGCTGACTGAGGTCACCTGGACTACAGCTTAGACTAAGCACCACATTGGTTCTTTTGAGATTTCTTTCTTAAAAGCTGCCTCAGGTTTCAACCTTCTGTTACCTAAGAAGTTCAGTTGTGAAAGAAAAAAAATGTTTATCTGCTTTTACTGTATTTGTGTTTCTTCCTACTTTGTTTTGCCTTTGCGTCATCTTAAAAGTACTCAATTGTATTTATTACTGCTTGGTGTAACTCATTCTAAGCCTTTTAGTTTAAGCACTTGGGCTTCAGACCAGCTGTTTTACATTAAGAAGGTTTGTGGTCTGCACTGTAGTAGCTTACATCCTTGTAAGTTGGGAACTGCTGACTGAGGTCTCAGTGTCTGTTATTCTAAAAGTGTATTAATTCTGGTTTAAGCACTTGGGCTTCAGGCCAGTTATTTACATTAAGAGGGTTCGTGGTCTGCACTCTTGTGGGAGGAGAGGCTGGACTCTGCCCTTCTGAGCTGGGAATTTCTGGTTAAAGGCTTATAGTGCCTGCATATTTGAACTGCTTCTTACTGAAATTGGTACACCTTGTTTGCTATAGCATAGACTAGATCCAGGCCTGCTGAATCTAGCTTTGTTTGTATAACTTGAGCACTAATCCAGGCATTCTTTAAAGTATTCAATTGTATTTATTACTGCTTGGTAGTAACTTGATTAAAGTGTAGCTATCATTCTAAGTCTTTTGAATTAAGCACTTGGGCTTCAGACCTGTTGTTTTACATTTGGAAGGTTTGTGGCCTGCACTGTGGTGGCAGGATAGGTAGCTTACATCCTTCTAAGTTGGGAACTCCTGATTGAGGGCTCAGTATCTGTTATTCTAAAAGTGTATTAGTTCTGGTTTAAGCACTTGGGCTTCAGGCCAGTTATTTTACATTAAGAAGGTTTGTGGTCTGCACTCTTGTGGGAGGACAGGCTGGACTCTACCCTTCTGAGCTGGGAATTTCTGGTTAAAGGCTTATAGTGCCTGCATATTTGAACTGTTTCTTACTGAAATTGGTACACCTTGTTTGCTGTAGCATAGACTAGATCCAGGCCTGCTGAATCTAGCTTTGTTTGTATGCTTGTTGTTTATTTGCTTGTTATTTCCCTGAAATGCTAATTCCACCTAAAAGTGGCTTTTCAGCACTTCTGTGGATCCCTAGTGATATCTGCATTGCTTACTGTACTTATTTCCTTGTTTCACTTGAAAGAAAGTTACTGTTTGTCGTTTTTGCATTTAAGTTACCTGGCACTTGCTCACTAAAGCAATTATATACGTCAGCACTAAAAAATTAAAAGCATTACATCCTCACAAACTCCCCTTGAGTACCTTGTTCCCTATTGGCCCTTTTTTTCAATTATAAAGGAATTCCCAGTACTATTCTAGCATGTCCAAAGGTCAGTTGTCAATCTCCTCTCCGGTCCAGCTGGTGAATCTGGGAATCTTGAGGCAATGTTACAACTGCCTCATGTACACAGACAACCCTCTCCTCCTCCCAACAAATTCCAACACATGTGAGAGATGCAACCATATAGCCAAACTGGAGGCTAAGCTCTCTCAACTCAGTACTGGCGTAACCGGTCAGGAGGAGAAGGAAACCACACTCACTACAATTCCAGTCTCACATAGACCTACCACTACAGCAAACCAAACACGTAAACACACAAAAACATACTCGGGAGGCTCTAAATAAAAATCTGCCTAAGCAGCAGAGACCTCCAAAGCAGACACCCAAGCAACCGCTACCCCAAAACAAAACACATGCAACACATAGCTCACAAAGCCAGTGTGCTGAACAGTAAAGGCCCTTAAGGCTAAACAACACACCTGATACACTTGTAATAGGTGACTCTATCGTCTGGCACACTGACGTCCCGCTCACCAGGCTGAACAAAGAAAAGGTCACAGTGAGCTGCCTGTCAGGCGATAGGATCCACCATATAACACAAGCACTCAGGTCAATCCAAGGCAAGTACAAATATGACTCAGTCATTGTCCATGCTGGTGTGAATGACCTGAGATGTACCTCCCTGGACTACATGAAAAGAGACATAGAGGAGCTCTCTGAGCATGTAGCCCAGGCCGGTATGACCCTGACCTTGAGTAGCATCTTACCCTCACCAAGAATGATGCCACAAGATGATCAATTTCAACAATTGGCTTAAGTATTGGTGTCATTCAAAGGGGATCCAATGCCTGTCAGCCTGGGATGACATGCTCGACAAGCCACGATGCTTCGCTAGGGACGGCTTGCACCTGTCACCCCTGGGCTTTTGGATATTGGCAAAGGCTCTTGCTACCCCCATAGTGCCTTTTTTAGGCAAGGCTCAAAAGACAAACCCACCTCCATAGGTATCACAAGGGATAAGAAACTAAGAGTAATGCTACTCAACGCCAGAAGTCTAAACCTCAAGATGCACACACTCGAAACTCTCCTTAGCATGGAGAACATCGACATCTATGCAGTAACAGAAATCTGGTTCAAGGCTCCCGAGAGCACCCCAGCACTACCAGGTTATACCTCATACCATGCTTTTCGCCCCGAAAACTTGGACCGAACCACAAAAGGAGGGGGAGTATCAATATTCGTCAAAGATATCTACACCTCCAGGTTGGTGGCACAGCACGAAGCATCAGAGACTATCCATGTGTAACTAACAGTGGGTAAAACTGCCTTCCAGTTTATAGCCTGCTACAGACCACCCTCCCAAACCCAGGAACCCCACTCGGCCTTCCTGAGAACACTGGACAATATGAAGGTCTCTCCAAACACCATTATATTGGGCGACTTCAACTACCCAAACATAGACTGGGAGCATTACTCTAGCTCCAACACCCTAGCCCAAAGGTTCCTAGAATTTATAAACTCAAATGCTATGGAACAACTTGTTACCACTCCACAAGAGGGGAAAACATACTGGACCTGATCATCACCAACATGGGGACTCTATGCTCCAGACCAGAAGTGTATCCCTCACTGGTAAGATCAGACCATAAACTAATCTCACTGGATATTCACATTCAGACCCCACCCCCTGCCCAGAAAACCACAGTGAAAAACTTCTCTAAAGCAAATTTCACACTCCTCAAAACCGAGGTGGAATCCATCAAAGCCCCTGGGCCTGTGGAAAATACGGCCCAGACCGTAGAAGCTTTTATAAATGCATTCTATGAACACCTTCAGGAATGCATGGGTCATGCAATCCCAAATAAAACCAAGACCCAATCATCCAAAGGCAGGCGTCCTCTATGGTGGACCCCAGCCATAAACAAACTATACAATAGAAGGAGGAAGCTACTACATGATAGAGCAAAATCCCAAAAAGGGAAGGCATCTCTGATCAGTATTAGCAAAAAACTACGGGCACTCATAAAATCGTCTAAGGCCAGCTTTGAGAGAAAAATTGCACAGGACACTAAGGATAATCACAAGGCTTTCTTTAGTTATGTTAGGAACGTGGGTAGGAATTCCCAGATATGCTCAGAATTAGTCCAAAATGACAAAAAATACACCGAACCCACAGACATTGCAATCATCCTAGCTGACAGGTTATGCTCAAACTTCTCCCCATCAAAAGGGCAAATATCTATCCCAGCAGAGTGCTGCCCCCCTGACATCTCAGATGCTCAGGTAAGAGCCGCCCTCTCCAAAGCAAAAAACACAGCATCAATGGGACCAGATGGTGTCCCAGGCTGCGTCCTACATGAACTCCAAGAAGAGCTAAACCCAAACATAAAACTACTGTTCAATCTCAGCCTTAATACAGGATATGTACCTAAAGAGTGGCGTACAGCAACAGTGGTCCCTCTCCATAAAGGTGGTGCCTCAACGGATCCTGGAAACTATCGCCCCATAAACCTGACTAGCTTGGTCTGCAAAGCTATGGAAAGGATCATCATGGACCTCATAAATAAAGATATTGGGGACCTACCGACACTGGATCCTACCCAGTTCGGCTTTGTAAAGGGCAGATCCTGCCTCTTAAACCTGGTCAATTTCTTTGAAACAGTCACCAAGGCCATTGACGAGGGGAAGGTGGTCCACACAGCCCACCTGCACCTCGCAAAAGCCTTTGATACAATACCCCACTCGGGCATTATAGATAAGCTCACCAGCTTAAATATAAACCCCTATGTCACTAGATGGGTTGCAAACTGGCTCAAGGACAGAACCCACATGGTTAGAATTGCTGGAGCCATGTCAGACTCCAAACCAGTTACAAGTGGCGTCCCACAAGGCTTAGTCCTGGGACCTCTCTTGTTCAGTATATATTTCTCGGAGGTACAGGCCAACACGGAAGGACTGTGGCTGACCAAGTTCGCAGATGACTGCAAACTGGGCGCCATAATCAACTCTCCAGCCGACACAAGCATCCTCCAAAAGGGCCTCATAGAAACAGACAACTGGTGCTAGAGCCATGGCCTCAAGCTAAACGCCAAAAAGTGTATAGTCATCCCCTTTGGCAAAAACAAAGTGTCCACAAATTACCACATAGGTGGTAATATATTAAGTACTGAAGAAGTAATTAGGGACCTGGGGACCCAAGTTGATAGCAGTCTCTCATTTGACAACCACGTGGCCAAAGTGGTTAGAAAAACATTTTATATAGCCCACCTAATCATGAAAGGATTCACATCTAGATCAGGGGAGGTCATTGTGCCTCTTTACTCATCCCTCATCAGGCCCATAATTGAGTACAATGCCCCTTTTGGGATGTACCTTACCAGACACCTGCAGCAACTGGGAGGACCCCAAAAGTACCTCACCAAGAGGATCAAAGGGCTCAAATAGATGCCATATGCTACCTGGTTAAAGAAACTCCAGCTCTACTCAGTGGCATACCGCCTGATCTGTGCCTGACTTATAAAGCCATGTCCAACCCGGAATTAATGGACATGCTGCACCTCAGAAAATCCAAATCCCATCGAGCTACGCGCTCAAGAGACTTGAACCTCAGCACTGAAATAAATAGGACATGCTGGAGGGACAGATTCATAACCCAGAGGCTCCCTTCACTCTGGAATTAAATTCCAGTCCAGGTTAGGCAGAGTCCCTCAATGACTCTCTTCAAGAGGAATTTTGATGAGTGGATGGGAGATCGTAGGTTTACCCCGGGTATCACTTCTGTGTCACTGTTAGACAGAGGCACAGTATACTAACCTCAAAAAAGGGCATAGCAAAATTAATTTAAAATGGGTGGCGAAAGCCAAACACACTCTGGCTAGGCTTATAAATGCCCTAGGGCAGATAGCCTAGTATGAACCTATGAACCCACTGGAGAACGTGTCATTTTTCAGGGGTGACCCAGAAGTACTGCTTGAATCACTTGTTTACACACAGTCAGCAAATGGAAGTGAGAATATTCAAACCATGTACTTTTGACTACAGGAAACAGTTATTTAACAGCTCAGAGCCTTAACTACCAGACAACTGTGATTCACTTAAAACGTTATCAGAACAACAACAGGTGTTACATGGACATGCATTTTTTGAACAATGAGGATTATGAAACTCCAGTGACTAACACTGACTGACTGTAATTCTCAGGAACTTAAAGAGAAAGAAAGAAAATGAAAAAAAAAGAAGTTAATGGATGTCTGGCAGTTGGTGTGGAGGATTAAGGCTTCACATGAGCTGCCCCTGTAGTTGAGGATACAGGGTTTGAATCTTTTTTACCTCCATCTGTCTACCGTATGACTGAGCAAGTCACTTAAGTAGACAATGCTTTGTGTTCCTCTAGACGAGTTAAAATGTATTTTCTGGCATGGAACTCTAATGACTGGCATTTACTTACAAAGTCTATATTAAATGCTTAGATGCCTCTGTCTAAACCCAAACCACCCACACCCCCACACAAAATAAAAGTCATTATGTTACACTTATAACAAACAAAAAGCTGTTCTCCAGTTTGTTCTTTCCCTAAATCAGTCCTAACTCCACTCTTTCCTAAACTATACTTGTATCTTTGCAGTTCCGCACTTCAGGGTAGGAGCATGAAAAGTTTATCTCCAGAGCACTACAGTGGCAATCAGGTGAGTGGGAAAATACCATTTTTGTGCTTTCTTTAGGTGAGCTGAGTGGGAAACAGGAAGTGAGCTTGCACACCTTTAACAGGAGTAGATGACTTTTTTTTTTGTTTGTTTTTTTCAGAGACTTGTTTTTTTTAAGTTTGCAGTGTCTCAGGGACTGTGGCACTCATGGCAGTACACAGTGGGAGGCACATGCCCCTATATGCTACAATGTGGCACCAATACTGAATGCCAGACTACAGTTTGTAGTTTTATACATGAATGTAGATTATAATACAATTATGTTTTTTTTTTGTAAATAACTGTATAAGAAGGAAAGTCTGAATTGTTACGGAGAGGATAAAAGGAGAGGCTATATTTAGAGGAAAATGTAGCTAAAAGCTTCTGGGAATAAAATTACTATCACTATTCATCTAATTAAATAAACAAAATAATCTAATTATGGCAGTACGGTACTTGTTCATCAGCAAAGTGTCATGTTAGTCTGCCAACTGCCCTAGTCTGACTAGAGTTCTATAGAGCAGAGCACCATCTTAGGAAGTACAGACAGCTTGTTCACTGCTTTTAAGGGAAGAGAGTGGGTAAAAAGCAGTGCAGCAGTGATCACCAATGAAAAGAAAATATCAATGGTCGGCTTACCTGCCATAAGTCTGGCACAGATACAACAACCAAGCTACAGACTGTACGCTAGGTTATGGATACCATCTCTGGGAAGTGAGTTGTATAAGCATGACTCTAGTTTCATTGTAAAATATGGTTCTGTGATAGTGGCTACAGTAAGAGAACAGGAACTGAATGAAAATAAAAAATCTGAAGTGCTGCTTGGCTTCAGAATTAACCACTCCTGGAGTTTTAACCTACAGGATCCTGCCTACTCCACCTCCTACTATAGATATATATATATATATATATACACATACATATACATATATATATATATATATATATATATATATATATATATATAAGCAAGACCTCAGACACTCTATTCTATTCTCTCTCTCACAGACGACCCTCCAGTGCCAGACCTAGTATTTGATCTTGGCTCACTGGAATCAGAGATCTGCTTCAAAGCTGGACACCCACACACCAAGGCTACTGACCTCAGGATACCACCATTCCAGATGACTGCCTCATATGTTAAGGAAATACAAGGCAGTTTAAAGTGCTTTTGCAGGGCAGCTATGCCCCCACCCCCCCTTAACATGCACTCTAATTTACTACCTATGAAACTACATTGACTTGAATTTAAAGGAAATTATGTAATTCCCTTTACTTTTAGTTAGTGCAACTTAGAGGTTTTATACTCAGACATCATGGAGTGGAGCAGGCCCTTGACATTGGGAGAATACAGGGGTGAAACACCTAAAAAAACACTGACATTTACTTTACAGTTAGTTAATGAAGGCAATACCATTCACGGTAGATAAGGTGTGAAACAGTTTGAGTAAGTAAAGCAGACCACTTTTATACTTCCCTTTTAACAATTAAAACTACATTAATCAAAGCCTAGTAAGCATAAAAAATCCTGCATGTAACCACAAAACAAAATAGGCGAATAGTATTTCATAGAAGAAAGACCATTTTATAACTGTACTCAACAAGGGTCATATAATCAGCAGCAGAAATGTGTTAAGCAAAAATTAAGAGCTTTCTTGCATAAACCCATACCAGTGTGTCTCCTCATAATAATGGAAATTCAGATTTATTAGGTTTATTCCAACTGCAGTACTGTACCACATAACTGTATTCTGGTCAAAACCAGAGAGGCTTGCTACAGCTGTATTGATACTGTAGCTAAGGCAGTACTTGTTTAAACTGCACCAACATTGTTTTATCTATAAAGTAGAATAACCCCTGCAATAGTGGAAAATTGCTAACTTTCCTTTTACAGATTGCTCATGATGGCAGACAAGAGAGTGTTCTCCTAGCATGTGTACGTTCAGGCAATGTGATGCTGTCTATTATTTCCTCAGAAAATATGGAAAAAATACTTTAATTATATCCCACAGACAGAAATAAATTACACTGCAATGTTTTACAGTCATACTGCTCACCAGAAGTAATCCAGCTGCTGCTGAGCCTTGAAAATATATGCAAAAGTAAAAGCAAACAGCAAAGCTAAAAATAATTAATAAGGGTGGACTTGCCCACATTTTATGTCCATTAAGCCTGTCAAGCAGACTTATTTCCCGGTAAAAGTGGGCTAAGCAAGAATATAACAGTGTAAGTGCTGACCAGTATTGCTAACTGAATTCTTACTGGCACTTGCAGTTCTCTCGTCTTTGCTTTGCACCTTCCTTCTGATACTTATTGCACATGCATGCACTGATTGGCTAATGCCACTTGATTCCATTCCCACTTCTCTCTCCTCCTACCTCTAACCCCTACCACCCCAAGGGTTTGTTTACCTTTATACCCAAATAACCACAGCTCTGTTATCTGCTCACTTTTAATCATAACCTATTACATTCAAATCAAGCCATACCAGCCTTATACATATTAAAACCTATCCAGATACACCTCTTCCCTCTGCTATCATCTCGCTCAAAAAACAGTCAACACTGTAGAACACTTTAAAAACACTACCAATCCTGTGTAACTCACAGATAAATAATTCACACTAAGCCTAGCAGCTACAGCCACCATTGCTTATTCATAATAACACATCCGAATTCCACAAGCTCACAGACATCAATCTCTCTTCCTACCCAAACTTCTACTCCTCAAATTGTGCACATCTCCAGCAATCTCCCCTCAACACCTCATCTCCACATACATACCCCTCTTGCAAAACCATGCTTCTCCTAAGTGCTCTCCTCTTGGTCTTATCTTCTCTTGCATTTTGCACAAACTACAAAACTACTCTTCTGCTACGTAACACTAGAGTCTACACCACTCAACTTTCTCTAATAAGCAACATCTTCTACTTCATCTGTAAGCTATTATAGCAATAACCAACTCCTGGGTGAGGTATATTGAAGATTTACCCACAGTTGGTGTGGTTTAATCACAAGGGCGAAGCCCAAGTGATTAAACAACGGCAACCGTGGGTAAATCTTCAATATACCACACCCAGGAGTTGGTTATTGCTATTATACAAAGACATTATTTAAGAAAAAAATTACTTACTTTTCTTAAATAATGTCTTTGTATAACAGCTCCGTGGTGTTCTTCCTCTTTTCTTAGATATCCTGCTGCTTTTTTTTATGTAGTATTCATTCGTATGGTACGTACGCTCCCATGCTTACACAGTACATCAGTACTTTGGAAAGGAATCAACTGAGAAAGAAAGATCTCTGTTGCTCCTTTTTTTTTTTTTTTTTTAAAAGGTTGAAACTCAGGCATTTTAGAGGCATGAGAGAGGCAGGATGGAGAAACTACAAGGAAAATTAGGTACACTTCTTTAGTTTTGAATAACGTACTTGATTTTCCTAGTATTTTCTCCATCCTGTCTCTCTCATACCTCCAGACTGTCCGGATTTCTAATTTTATTATTTATTTATTTATTTATTTTTTGGGGGTGAAGAAAACTTAAAAAGTTATAGCATACATTAATGAAAAAGTCCAGGCGACCGGAAGTTTTTCCAGTGGTATGTGCTCAATTTACTATGGGCACGCTGGTTGGGCTGACCAATCAGAGTCCTAATTTTTGAATGTTAATGGCCAGTCGTTGTACAATATTTAATACTACACACTTCCACGTCTACAAACTAAATATATAATTACCTTACTCACTGATGCATGCAAACTCCCATATAAAAACAAAATAAAATTCTTCACCTACACTACGGACCACCCTACATCCTTACAGCTATGTGGTGATACACATCCCAGTCCTGGTACCCATGTACAACACCAGCTGTATCCTCTCAGAGGAATTCCTCTAGCATTAATAACTCTATCTCTTTCTTTCACATTCTTTCACATTAACATATGAAGTATATGCAGCAAAGTGTCCTGAATTCCATGTCTGTATTTCTCATAACTTTTCAGATATCCTAGTGTACACTGAAACATGGCTAAAGTCACATATCCATGACAACAAATTCCTTCCTTTATATATACAGCACAATCAGATCTGAAAGATTAGATAAAAAGGCTGGAGTGGGTATGCTACATCCAAACATCATTACTAAATCAGTCTACCCCCATAACATCCTTCTTTTCAACAATGACAAATTACTTATCACTGCATAAAACCTCAACCCACATAAACTTTTATGTACTGAGGCAGTATACATCTCAACTGGCAAAAAATGCTCCAGAAATGCTATCATTTATTGGTATTTGCTTTCCTGGGTAGAGTACTGATCTCGATGGACAGTTTTCAGACTGAGCCTGGGAGCAGTGTCTGGTTAAGTGACTTGCTCAGAATTACACAATTAGGCAATGAAAGCTGAGGGAATCAAACCTTGCACCACCGGACCACAGAAAACAGCTTAACATTTCTGTAATCCTCTAAGCCAACTGTCAGATAATCATCACAGGAGACCACTGGCAAAATGCAGCCACCAGCTACACCTAACATAAAGATATACAGACTCACCCAACTTCTTAACTGTACTACTAGATGAGAGATTCATCTCTAGACTGGAGCTTATAGGTTCATAGGTAAGTACTAGGCTATCTGCCCAAGGGCATTTATAAGCCTAGCCAGAATGTGTTGGCTTTCGCCACCCCTTTAGATTAGTTCCCTGTGCCTCCATCCAGCAGAGCCATTAGTTCCCTGCGCCACTGTCCAGCAGAGCCACTGCAGTGATCCCCGAGGTAAATTTTCTGTTTCCCATCCACCCGTCAAGGTTTCTCTTGAGGAGTGTTAGTGTGGGGCTCTGCCTGATGTATATTGGAATCCTGTTCCAAAGCATGGAGAGTCTCTGGGAAAGGAATCTATACCTCCAGCATGTCCTATTTATCATTGTGGTGAGGTTTATATCTCTAGAGCGTGTGGCTCTCCGGGATTTTTTTTTTTTTTAGGTGGAGCATATCCATCAGTTCTGAGTTGGACATGGCCTTGTATGTCAGGCAGAGATCACCTCTGAGTAAGTGATATGCAACCGAGTACAGCTGGAGTTTCTTGAGTCAGGCTGCATAGGGCATCTGTTTGAGGCCAGTAATCCTCTTGGTGAGGTACTTTTGTGGTCTTTCCAGCTGTTGCAGGTGTCTTGTAAGGTACATCCCAAATGGGGCGTTGTATTCTATAATGGGTCTAATGAATGATGAGTAGAGAGGCACAATAACCTCTTTTGTTCTAGATGCGAACCCTTTTGTATTTAGGTGGGCCACATAGAAGGATTTTCTAACCACCTTGGCAATATGATTATCAAAGGAGAGATTACTATCTACTTGGGTCACCAGATCCCTTATTACATTTTCTGTATTTAGGGGACTACCACCTATATGGTAGTTCACGGGTACTTTGTTTTTTCCAAAGGGGATGACTATGCACTTTTTGGCATTTAGCTTGAGGCCATGATTTTGACATCAGGTATCTGTATCAGTGAGACCCTTCTGGAGGGTGTCTGTATCAGCCGGTGAATCAATTATGGTTTCTAGTTTACAGTTGTCTGCCAACTTGGTCAGCCATAGTCCTCCTATGCTTGCATGTACCTTTGAGAAGTATATACCAAACAGAAGGGGTCCTAGGACTGAGCCCTGGGGGACGCCACTTGTAACCCGGTTTAGAGTCGGACGTAGAGCCTGCAACCCTCACCAAGTGGGTTCTATCCATGAGCCAGTTGGCAACCCATCTCGTGACATAGGGGTTTATGTTCAAGCTGGTGAGCTTGTCTATAATATTAGAATGGGGAATGGTGTTGAAAGACTTTGCGAGGTCTAGGTAGGCTGTGTGGACCTCCTTTCCCTTGTCTAATGCCTTGGTAACTGTCTCAAAGAAGTCCACCAGGTTTAGGAGGCATGATCTGCCCTTAACAAAGCCAAACTGGGTAGGGTCCAAGGTTTGGAGGTTCCCAATGTCTCTGTTAATGAGTTCCATGATGATGCACTCCATAGCCTTGCAGACCAGGCTAGTCAGGCTTATAGGGCGATAGCTCCCAGGGTCCATTGTGGCTCCACCTTTGTGAAGCAGGATAACTGTTGCTGTGCGCCACTCTGTTGGTACGTAGCCTGTAGAGAGAGACTGAGTTTGAACAGTGTGTTTAGGTGAGGGGTTAGTTCATTTTGGAGCTCTTGTAAGACACATCCTGGGACGCCGTCCAGTCCCATTGAAGCTGTGTTTTTGGCTTTGGATAGGGCTGTTTTAACCTGTGTGTCGGTGATTGATGGGGCCCTACATTCTTCTGGTATGGTTATGGGCCCTTTAGAGGGTGAAAGGGGAGTGACGTTTGCACTAAACCTGTCTGCGAGAATGTTGGCAATATCAGTTGGGTCAATGTATTTTGTGCCATTCTGCACTAACTCAGAGCAGATCTGAGAGTTTCCACTTACATTCTTGACATAGCTAAGGAACGCTTTGTGGTTATCTTTGGAGTCATAGGCAATTTTTTTTTCGAAACTAGCCTTGGATGATTTAATGAGGGATCGTAGTTTCTTGCTGATACTGATCATGGATGTCGTCCCTTCTTGGATTTTACTCTTTTCTGTACTAGTTTCCTTCTCCTGTTGTATAGCTTGTTTATGGCAGGGGTCCACCAGACTGGTTTCCTTTTCTTGGAGGAGTGAGTCTTGGTTTTACTTGGGACTGCACAATCCATGCATTCCTGCAGATACTCATGGAGTGCCTTTGTAAAGGTTTCAGCAGCTTGGACAGCATTGTCCTTTAGCATGGAGGCTGTGAACCTTTCCAACTCGGTCTTAAGTAATGTGAAGTTTGCGTTTGAAAAGTTTTTCACAGTGGTTTCCTTGATTGGGGGTGGGGGCGGAATGTGGATATCCAGAGTGATTAGTCTATGGTCTGATCTAACCAGCGAGGGGTTGACTTCCGGTGTGGAACACCAGTCGCCCATGTTGGTGATGACCAGGTTCAATATGTTGTTCCCCCTGGTGGGGGTGTTGTCCAGTTGATCCAGGGCATTCGAGTTTATAAATTCTAGGAAGCGTTGGGTAAGGGAGTTAGTACTTGAGTAGTTCTCCCAGTTTATGTTTGGGTAATTGAAATCACACAGCATTAGGCTGTTTGGTAGGACCTTCATATTTCCCAGTGTTTCTAGAAAAGCGGAATGGGGGTCCTGGGTCATGGTGGGTGATCTGTAGCAAGCTACAATTTGGATTGCAGTTTTGCCCATTGTTAGTTGCACATGGATGATCTCTGATGCATTGTGCTGCGCCACTAACCTGGAGGTGTGGGTATCCTTGATGACTATGGCTACACCCCCACCTTTTGTGTTTCGGTCCTGGTTCTGTGGCCGAAAGGTATGGTATGAGTTATAGCCCAGTAGTGCTGTGGTGCTCTCAGGAGCCTTAAACCAGGTTTCTGTTATTGTACAGATGATGTTCTCCATACTGAGGTGTGCCTCGAGTGCATGCATTTAGAGGTTTAGACTTCTGGCGTTGAGTAGCATTACACTCAGTTTTTGGTTACTTGTGCTATTTATGGTGGTGGGTTTATCTTTTGAGCTTTGCCTAAAAAAGGCACTATGGGGGCGGCAACAGCCTTGGCCAGTATTCGAAAGCCTAAGGGTGATGGGTGCAAGCCACCTCTTCACATATCATTCCCAAAACATAACGCAAAACAGAACTCTAAACAACACCCTGAATGATAAACTATTCACTTATGCCACTAGATGCATAGTCCACAACCAAACGCACTACCACTTTTAACATATCTTGCAACATATCTTCATTTAGTAAAGGCACTTTATCTATATACTAAAGCCATACAAAAGGAACATTCTAAAATCACCGCCACTGGATGAAGCCACATTAGCATTCAACATCTTTTTGATAAACCCACATGCCCCAATAGGATGAAGAATGGTTAACAGCAATTTTGTTCAGTGACTAGCAAGACAAAACAAATAATTAATGCGGGAATGACATAAGGCATGAAAAACATGGCTAACCCATAAAAAACAACTACAACCTTAAAAATGGTTAGGAAACTGAGAAATCTGAGTTGCTGCTAAAAGGGGGATAGTTAATAGGGCATATAAAATATTGCCTGATAACTGTAAGAATCAATCAGAGGAGGTTATAAACATTGTAAAGAAAGAAATAAAAGATAATATACTAAAGGGAGGGGGTAGCTGTATGACTTGCTCCTAAGCATACAACAATGCCTACCATGTTTAGTGTTTTTGCTTGGAAGAGTGTGCACATGTAATTTTGTACCACAGGCAAATTTCACAGACTTTTTCCTCAGGTAGACAGCAAAGGCTGGAGGAGTGATGGAACAGATGAGAGGTAACTAGGAATATGTTTTTTGGGAATGTAATGAATTTGCAGATTTTAAAAATTCTCTGCAGAGTACTTTGTCAGAAATGTTGGGGGAGCAAATGGTTGTAAATAAAGTTATTCGTTTGAGTTTGGATATAGGATCAGAATTGCCCAGACATAGTAAGGCTTTATTAAGTTCAGTGGTATTATCTGACAAAAAAGCAATCAGTACAAAAAAAAAATGGGAATTAAAATCTAACCCAACAGCAACTGAAGTACTGAATATTATAAAAGCTAAAAGAATCTGGAAATGGGATCTTTAGAAAACAGATTAAGCAAACTATACAGAAATACAGTAAACTCTGAGTTAACCGGCACCCATGGGGATTGGTAGATGCCGAACAACTGTAGTTTCAGATTGCTTGAAAGTTACTATTAAAAACGGCCTGACTAATACTGTACCATATACTATTTGTTTGGTTTGACTTGTTCTCAGGTTGGGGTATAAGGAAATTTATTCCTATCTTCCTTTTTAAAACTCTAAAACTCTAAAAACATAAGGTATGTTTCTGCTGGTGGAAAACAAAGTGCAAAACATGAAAACTGTACTGTATTTCTTCGATTTTTTTTTTTTTGCTGGTTGCTTGAGAGTGCTGGTTGCTTGAGTTCTGGTTAACTGAGAGTTTTACTGTAAATGGATGTTGTGTAGGAACAATTTATGTAGGAACAATTCATGCAGAATAATGGTCAGGAGGAGGAGGAGAAGGCAGGAACTGAGCAATTTATGTAATGTTGGATTGAATGATAATTACTAAAGAGAAAAAATATACGTATAATGTAAGAAAATTAAAATGTTGTTATGGTTTGTTTTCTATTATTGTATATATGCCTACGTCATGGTATACAATAAGAATTTAAGAAAGGCATTAAAAAAAACAATCACCATCATCCTGGACACCAAAAAAAAGCATTGCCATCACCTTCAGAATGCTCATCAAAAGGATCATAAACTATGCTGGAAAAGTCTCAATAACCTCCTTCACAGCCCAACCCAGCCCATTACCTTACAACTACCCACATGTCAAGATTTGCTCTTCTCCTTGATTTTCATTTTTTTTGTTTTTAACTTGTTGGAACCCAGCAGGGAGCCTGTTTTATTACCTCTACTATTCATATCTTATTTTTGCAATAAATACTACATCATCTGCATACGTTATAATAGGTATATGCATATTAAATTAACTTCATCCGCGCATCATCCACAGATGTATTTAAAGTAACTCTGACAGTATTAATTAACAGCACAAACAATATGATAACAGAGCATTCTTGCTTAAGTCTGTAGCTGAACTGATACTAACCACTTAATCAACTATCAGCAAAAATGAATACAATCACATTTACAAACTGTATTCTCAAACTATAATTATTTTAAATCACCCATAATTGTTCATGATTCACGTTTTCTCAACAGCACATGCTGTCAACCAGCCTACTGTCTCCTTTTTATGAATACTGCACACCAACTCTTTTAATAACATCAATATTCCTTAGACTCATGTCCCTTATACCAGTGCATCTAATTTACAGATATGTACCACTTCCAACCTTCTCTATATGACCTTCATTATTAATTTGTAATCTATACTGCACCATGTTAAAGGCTACTAATTCTACATAATGACCCCCCATTCCATTTAATATAATTATGTCCTCATACACCTGTGCAGATCATATTCCTTTTACCCACTGACCACATTTACAAGTATATACCATCTCTAGCCTTTTTGTATTTGCAATCCACAATGCACCATGTTAAAACCGGCCACCAATTCTAATGTCTCTTCCCTCTTCTTTCATATAAATGTAATTATCTCCTCATACAACTGTGCATTCAAAATGCTCCCTTTAAATTACTTACAGGTTCATAGGTGTGTATTACGCTAATGGCCCTGGAGTCTTTACAAGCCTAGCCCATAGAAGTGCCCTGACATCATGCCACCCGACATTAGTTCCCAGTGCCTCTATCAAGTAGAGCCACTGGAGTAATCCCAGGGGTGAACCTTCTATTTCCCATCCACTCATCAAGATTTCGCTTGAAGAGGGCCAGTGAGGTGCTCTGCTTGACATCTACTAGTAGTCTATTCCAGAGCATGGGCAGTCTTCTGGGTTATGTACCTGTCCCTCCAGCATGTTCTGGTGATTGTGGTAATGAGGCTGAGGTCTCTGGAGTGTGTGGTATAGAATTTTTGGCATACCTACCCATCCATGTTCATAGGTTTGTAGGTAGACACTATGCATGTTCATAAGTCCGTAGATTAGTACTAGGCTAACTGCCCTTGTGGGCCATTTTAACCCTAGCCAATTACCCCATGTGAGACTCAAACCTTGCACCGTGTGTGTATAAGGTAAACATGGTAACCATCATGCCATCCTCCCACCTTTAAAGATGTGGATGCTGCCAGATTCAAACCATCAACACCATCACCCATGTTGATGTCCCTAACCCAGTGAGCCACACCAGCCGCCACTTAATCAAAACTCTTGAAAATAATTTTTTCCTTCTATGATGGTCTCTTTATGAAATTCATAATTTAAACCATCTATACCTAGTACCAACTCTAATATATTATCAAACTCTGGCAATTAAATTACCATATCTAACATGTATTACCCGCCTTTGTAACATGGCAAATCCCAGTTAAGCCTAGCAGTAATAATCTGTTTATGGTAGGCAGTGTAGGAATATACTCTCATGTAATTCCCATTATCTGATTCTGTGGATAAAGATACTGCCTTTCTATATTCTTTGGGAGTCCAGAACATCAACTTGTTATTTTTATATTTAACTTTTTTACAGTTACATTTTAAATAATACTATTGTCTGTTTAACATTACCCTCATAGATGTTATGCTCTCTCCTCAACAATACAGTATCACTGCAATATAAAAATAGAGCCCATTCATTTTATAGTTGAAAAATAACTATCTTTCTGCTGTCCATATTATACTCTTTTCATTTCTGTATACCTTTTTCATTTTTACTGTATATGCCAGTGATACCCCACCACTGGACCAGTAATCAAGAAGTCTCAATCCTCACCACTGGCAACAGTGGGGAACATACACTGGGAGGATAACAAGTACACACACACACACACACACACACACACACACACACACACACACACACACACACACACACACACACACACACACACACAGTATTTCCAGATGCAGGTCTCTGCATCAAGTGCGATTTCAATGATGAGCACACAGAGACCATAGTCAGTCCAGGGCTGGTTTCTCTACCTTCCCTCCAATATCTAAAATAAGACTCCCCAATGGCACAGCTATAGAGCCGAGATCTCAGCTGAGTGACCAAGCCTAGACCTCCAGTACTCTCTCTCTCTGTTCAACAAGTGCTTTTTGTCCATGCCCAAGTAGCTGACACACACACACACACACACACACACACACACACACACACACACACACACACACACACACACACACACACACACACACCTGGGAAAGGCTGGCACAGGTTTACTATGCCCCCTTCTGCCCAGACTATAAGGTAGTTACCACTGCCACCAGTCAACTCCTTAACAGCTACTTTAAGGCACTTAATAAAGGGTGTCCAATCTTACTGTGTAATATTAATATAAACACAAATGTTAGTTTGACCAAGAGCAAGCTTATTAAGAGTGGCCCACACAGAGTCACCAAATAAATCAAGTACTCTCAAAACTTAAATAACTCTACACAAATCAGCCACACTGAAAGGTTTAAATATATTTAATAATAAATAATAAAAGAACAAGACAATACTAAATATATATTCACAGTAACATCCGAGTTCAAAACCACAGGAAATATTTAAAACAACATTGCAGGACAGTCTCAAATAAATAAAGAGATATATCTAAACTAAGCTTTGCTACATTCCTGACTGAATCTAAGAGAATAACACTGTAATCTAAGAACTTACTAACAGAGCAGGGCAGATGCGGTGAACAGAACATCTAGTTGTTGTCACGTCCAAGACAGAATGCAGAATGATCATTCTCACTAACAGACTTCTCTAATTAGTATCTCAAATATTACTGCTGGGATAACTTGCAGAATGACATCATTTATTGTCATCTGACTGCTAGTTCCCAGGACAAACAACCACTGATGAAGCTGGTAGCATTTAGCATCTACCTGTAAAAATATACAGGCAAGGGCTTCTCCTGAGATCTCTGGAAGATGCTGGAAGTCATAAAACAACTGCATCCTTCAAGCTTTCAAGACTAGCAATTACTTCACCCTAAAGACAATACAGAAAGTTTCCTAGTACACTGTGTCTCTTGCTATACTGAAAATTGAAAGATACCATCTTTTTTTGGCCTAGCCATAAAGTAAGTTGATTTCAGTTATTTTTCTGAAGTTAACTTCCTGTATTCCAATTTCCACTGTTAAAATATATAAATTTAAACAGTTATAATAGTGGATGTACTTTTCTGTTCTCTTCCAGTAGAGTACACTGTGGCTACATTTCAAACAGCAGTCTGTAAATACCCTTTTCAAAACATGCATCTGTACAAGCAGTTTGACATACACATGACATACAGTTCTAATATATTTGTAACACAAGCATCTTGTATAAATCATTTTGATATCCACCACTGACATATAATTATTTACAAAACTCCAACTAGCTGGGCTGGCAGTATCCCCTTTCATTACAATGTCATCTACCAGTCTGTACAATTATTATAAAAATGTCCTAGCCTCTTATGATCGTCCCATTATTTCAGCCTTTCTAACTTCATTTAAGGTGACCACATACATTTTCCTGTCAATATTTTGAGACCTTTCCTTCCTATGTAACAGCAGTATTCCCTTCAAACCTTCACCCAAACTGCAAGATGATCCGAAAAACACACACAATCATTAACCATTTCTTGTTTTGATTCTAAATTTTCTGTATCAAAGTGACACACGCATTGATCATTTGTAGGACATATGGTATAGGTAGTGGTGTCATCTGTATTTATTACTGTCTGTACTAGTTCTACAGAGGTATGACCAAAGTCATTATGAACAGCTGCACCTTTATACCAATGATTCTCAGTCTGTTGACATTTCTTACACTGCATCCTGTGTGTAAGCGCAGAATTCCCCTGTTTAAATCACAGGACATTACCAAGTACTCACACGATCCACAGCTACTTTAATTACACTAAGAATGTGTTGTACAGTATTTCCTCCACTATTTACAGTAATCCATAACTCGTAAAAGCCAGTCCAAATGCAGATCAATCTGTTTTATTTACAAGAATGTACATTAACAGAAAAAAAAACTTTAATGTCAGTCTGTTTATATTAGTCCAAAATCAAACTGTTAACTTTTCCCATGTATGTATACTTACATTTATAATTACATATCTTTACAAAGATCCCTCCTCTCATCCATTCATCCATCTACAACCCCTTTTCCCATTTTTGTACATGAGATTGATCTATCTTCTCACACAAACTGAAAAAAAATTATGCAATGAGCTGAATGACTCAAATGTAATTTCACAAAAAAGTATCTTGACCCAAGTCAGTCAAAGAATGCACATCTTTGCACTTGGTACTCCAAAGGAATGATGATAGTTTTGGAAATATTAGATGTATTGATTTCATCTGTTTTTAGCTTAACACAGACAAAAGGCCTCATTTCATTTTTAAAAAGAACTGTACTTGGAATTCCTTGAGATACAGTAATGACCACCTAAACTATAGTCTCAGACACTTCAATACAATGACCCTGCACAACTAGTGGGACTGTCAACAGTCTCCTTCTGAAGATATGAAGCTGGGAAATGCTGCAGTTCAAAAGAAACACATCTGAGTGTGGTTTCCCTACCTCTACCAACCTCCAGCTCCACTTCTGGTGAGCCCAGCATAACCCTGCTATGCAGCAACAATTCAGCACAATGCCCCACCATATTACCACAAGAAACTGCAGTGGTGTCATCTGGTTATTTTTCACCTATCACCAAAACAAAATTACTGTCATCTAGGCCTCCTGAAGACATGATATTAATGGGTACAGTATCCACTACATAATCCTGCAAAACTAGAAAAAAAACAGTACTGCTAGAATCCTGCTACATATCACAAAAAATATTTAGATCTTTACTAACATCCATAAATAGAAGTTATGTCCTTACCATAACGTTCCATGTGGAGTGTTCATCTAAGCTCTGCAGAGATCACCTAATACCCACAATCCCCTCTGCCTTTACCTCAGATCTAGTTTGCAAGCAAACCAGCCATAGAACATAACAAAATTTACATAATCATAGGATCATCTATATACATATAAACATATATATATATATATATATATACACACAAGTGTATCATACAATACAACTATTGCAACTGCAGAAGGAGAATACTCCAGACCAGGCACCAAATTAGGACATAACTTCTATATGAGAGTGTTCAACTAGCTCCATGATCCTGAAAGGTTGCCCTATCCCTAGAAACCCTGTCCACTTTGTAATGAGAGATAAATGTATGTGGTTTAGCCCAAGTAGCAGCCGCTGAAAATCGGTCTAATGGTTAGCGAGCTGCGTGAGCTGAATGTCCTTTAGGTTTGACCGATAAGGTTTGATTAATCAGTTAGCCATTTGGAAAGAGTTACACCCTTCCTGCTGTCAGCAAAGGCTACAAACAGTTGATCAGATTTCCTGTGATCTTTTGTTCTATCCAAATAAAACCTGAGTTGTCTATGGACATCTAACACATATACTCTAACTTATTAGAGTGATTTTTGAAAAAGGTGGGTAATTCAATGGACTGATTAATATTATTAGTAGAGCAAACTTTGGGGAGAAAGGATGGATTAGTGCGAAGGGATACTCTGTCAGAGTGGAAAATTAAATAAGGGTGTTTAATAGAAAGAGCCTGAAGCTCCGACACTCGCCTAGCGGATGATGTGGCCACCAGGAATAGAGTTTTCCACGATAAAAATTTCAATGGGCAAACTGAGGCTGGCTCAAAGGGGCAACATCAATTTAGAAAGTGAGGTTCAGATTCCAAGGTGATGTAGGAATTCTAACTGGTGGTCTGATGTGAAAAGATCCTTTTAAAAAGCTTTACAAAGTCTGTGAGCCATAATAGGTGCACCACATTCTTCCACATGAAAGTTAGAAATGGCAGCCAAATGCACTCTTAAAGTAGCAGGAGAAGCTCCTTCATGGAACAATTCTGTCAAAACTCCAAGATCTTGTTCAATGGCAAATGATGTGAATTAGCCCAGAAGGCTAAACGTTCCATTTACTGGTGTAGGTTTTGTAGTGGAAGCTTTATGAGAAGCCACTAATATATTCTGAACCGCCGTAAGGGAATCAGACCTGGCTAGAAAAAAGGGAGCGCAACCAAGCTGCTAGATGGAGTGGATCTGGCTCTGGGTCCAGCATCCAAGGTCCCGAATGCAGTGATGCAATCTCTGAAGGTTGTTGGCTTTCTTGGCGCTCATTGGAGACATAAACAGGTGCTAGGAAGGCTGCGAAGGCTTGCGAGAAATATGTCGTGTTGCAAATTCTCATGGCCTCTCTGCATAGTTGATAAGACCTGGTTCCCCTTGCTTGTTTATGTAAAACACTGCCCTCAACTCCAGAACATTGAGGTTATCGCTGCTGACGCGTGCGGTAGCACAAATGGTCGTTAGATGTGATTTGCATATGTTTGTAATCAGAATTTTGTGTGTCAGAGGTAGCTGTTGAACGACCATTGTGCAAACAGTAGCCATTGTAGAACTCTTTTGGATGACAGAAGGAGAGAAATGTTTTTTGTCGACTATCCTTTTCCTTCTGGGAGGAATCAAAGGATATCATGAATCTAATTATCTAATTCGGCTCTATGAAATATGCTGTGTAAAAAGAACCTTGAGTAAGTCCCTAATCCTATTTGGTCCGCTGGGACTGGTTGGATGACTTTTTCTAGCAGCTTTGAAATTTCTATAGCTGCTGGGTCTCACATAGATAGGAAATTTACATCTTTTTCTTCTTTGGAATGGGGTGGATGGGGTGGGTTTTTGTAACCTCCCCGACTGCCTCCAGAGCAGGACAGTCGGGCCTCCTCTCAGGAGTGCTGGAAAGGTTTCCAGGGGGTATCCCTGTCACCTTGGTTTTCTCCCAACTCTTTGACTAGATCCCTCTGGTAAGTGTGTAAAATGGGTCAGTCAGTATCATAGAAGCAAAGCCGCTGAATGAACTAAAATTTTCTTCCATTATCTGTCCATCCTCCTATCTCTGTTATCCACATCTCCTTTTTCGTGCCGCTGCCACCCACATGGCGTCCTGGAACTCTCCTTTAGTGAGCTAAGCCTGTCTTTCCAAGATGTCAGAAAAGAGACATCTTCTGAAGGTAACTTTAGTCGAAGAGCTCACAGCCGATGACTTGGGCTCGCGTCTTTCATTCCTCAGAGGACTGGATGGAACTATGATTGTCAGTTACTGACATTTTTGCCCACATTGGCAGGCGGCAGACCCTGATTTGGCCTTTTCAGACATGTCATAAGTATAGAGTAGAAAATAGTCAGTAAAAAAAAAGAATCGGTAAAATTGTCCAAATCAGTAGTGAAAGTCAATCGGTTGTGTCAAATCAAATAAGGGGGTGGTAGGCCCCGAAGAACTAACTAAGTTTAATAACTTGATTGCGAGATTCCCCCATACCTTACCACACACAACACACACACAAAATTCTTTATAGCACTAAACAACTTACTAAAGAAAAAAGAAAAATACAAGAATAAAATTCTATCTCTCGTGCTCGAGCTCCGTCGAGCGCTTGAGCGGCAAACCGCAACAAACTAGAATTGTGGGTATTAGGTGATCTGAGAGCTGCTTCTCGTGCAGCTTTAGCGGCGACACACGAAGTTGGGATTACCTCCCTACCCGTAATAAAACAAAGGCGAAACACTCTCTCTCTCTCCTGTTTTGCTGCTTCTCATCATCTTTGCTGACTCCTCTCACCAGTGGCAGCCTCTGGTGCTCTGAGACAAAAATAGGGGCACTTTATTTACATATATACATGCTCATATTTACATGATTATATTTCTACATATTTCCATTTTTTCTATGACGCATTACATCATTCATTTTCTTTCAGAAACCAGTTCAGTTCCAAACTCTTTTTTTTTTTTTTGCATTAGCCACATTCTTATTATTTAAATATTAACCATTTTTGTTAAAGAAAACATCTGTTCTAGCTTATTATATTCCCAAAGTGATATAAAACATGTTCAAATCTACTTTTTCTATAACCATTTTAATGTCCTGCAGTATTTACATCTACAGCCTGTACCCCATATACAATTTTCTTATCAGTAAATATTTCACCCCCCCCAAAAAAAACAAATGCATGTCTTGATGTTTCTCGTACAAAGCATAATCTTTCATTTGCCGTTTACTTTTTTATGCACAATTGTACATTTTACCGGTAATTTATTTAATAATCTTCAAAAGGAATACCAATGAGTCACTTCTCTCGATCTTTCCCTTCTTTTTATAGCCTAATATTTTCATTCAAATCTTTATTCGCTCCACATAAAAAAGTCCTTTTTGATGCCTTATATTTCTTTCCTTTCCACACTTCTTTATCTATTTCTTTACTGTCAACTGTCTGTTAACACTTCACTTTCTTCCAAATTATTCAAATGTATTCATAAAACCTAAGCCACAGTTTCATCTTTTGAAATAATAGTTTTCCTTACCCATAAATAAACGTAACAATGCTAAATACACTTTTGCATAAATCAACCCCAAACCACCTTTTAAGTTTTGACATACAGCAAACCTTATTTTACTGGGTTCATCCTTGATCTTCATATTATCGTACACAGCATGTGCAACAATGTTTCTATTTTTTTTTTACTGGAAACATATATATCATAGCTATGTTGCCCAACTTCCATAAAACTACTAAAGTTAAGAATCAATCTTTCCATTAAAAGTTAAATGTCTTCCATAATTCAATAATCTCCACAAACTTCCTTAAGTATCATAACACCATATTCAATCACGACCTTCTTCTTTCCAAACCTTACACCCACTTGTTAAGCTCACTGTTGTACCTCTACATCCACCATCATGCATCTCCTCCCAGCCAACTTTATTCCAGAAATGGGATGGTGCAAAAAGAGAAGGGGAATTTCTCTGTTGTCCTTGCCCCATGATTCTAGGGACCTAAATGGTTTGGGATGTGCAGCTAGTGATTGCTAGCCTAGACACTACCTATGATCCAATCATTTCCCCTGAAAATAGGCAACAGGTCTAGTGGGACTACACCAACAAAACAAAAAATAACTGACTAAATAAATAAACAAATATAGCAAACTTGACTAGCATCTGCAAATCAAACAACAGCCAAAACAAGTAATAATGAAAAATGTGACCAACAGAAAACCTGAAATCCACGAAATCATGACTAACACCTTCCTTCACAGTGTCCAAAGGAATTTACAAAATGACTTTGCACTGCTCTTGCATTGGTTACAAAAATGTAATTAATGATCAGTGGTTACACAAATATAATTAATGATCAGTGGTACTATCTACTGCAATGTTTTTGGTACAGATCAAATACTAGCAAACACCCAAACCTTCCAATAAAAGATCTGCATGAAAATCTTATTTTTGTCAGTCTCAAAATAAAACACCTCAGTCTATTCTGAGGTCAACACACACACACACACACACACACACACACACACACACACACACACACACACACACACACACAAATGTAACTAAAAAAAAACTGAAATGACTACTTTTGCTTGTAAGTATAAACACCTACAATGTTTTAAAGCTTGAAAAGCCATGGGGGGGGGTTAGAATGTTAATTTCAAAGATACAGTACTACCTCCTCTTTATAACACCAAATTCTATTAAAAATACAAAGATTCTCCAAACTGTATCAAATAAAATATGTTGTTACATTACATTACCACAGGCTAAGGAAAACCACTGTAGAACTGCTCAGAAAATGTAGCCATGATACTCCTACAGTGACCCAAGTTCGATTAGCAGCTTGGGTGCTTGTAGGAGCCAGCTGGACAGGAAGTGAGTAAGTGACCATTTCTCTCTCATGTCCTCAAGGAGGGAGGTGGCTGGCTCTAGCTCATCACAAGGGTGGCGGCTAACAGGAGTACTGTTTCCAGTGGAGTTGGAACCTGCTGAACCCATGGTGCCAAGTTCAGTCACATCAGAAGCTCAGAAGAACTCATCGTGCAGAGGCATCGGCTCAGAGGAGCTGCCTGAGGGTCTGCTACCATAGGGAGAGGACAGGCTGCCCCTCAGGACCAGCAAGCTAGCCTGCTCCCTACTACTACACTTTAGCATGGGAAGGGAGAATGAAAGGGCCAACTGGTTGGCTGTAGGTAGAGGAGTCATCAGGAGAGTTCCTGGGGGAAGCAAAAAGATAGTGCACTGACTTACTATAATATCTAGAAATCACTCTCCTCCTCAAGTTACTAATGCTTCATTTACTAACACGTACATCCTTCCCTCCTCTTGATAGCAAGATACATACTTAAACCATAACATACTACTTAAGATTTACAAGTAAAGATGCTTCCACACTGAAATGAATACCATGTGAAAGATCCTTCACAAAGACTACCCCAGTCACACGGGAACTATTTCCACAGGATATTCAAAGATTTAAAAATGATCCCACACTGAAGAAGAGATTTGTAAATCACCTGATTAAGGACTGTAAATGTAACACATATCCAGTTCACAAAAACAGATAGGCAGACAGACAAACATGCAAACAGATATACATACATACAGACTGATCTGAAGTGAAACACTGTAGATTACTAGGAGACCTGAAAGAAACCAAGGAAAAGTGTCTACATCAAGTCAGAAAACCTGGATAGGTAAGTGGAGGGAAGGCCGGGACTTTATAAAGAAATGGGGACAATGCAGGTTATAAAACAGAATCTGCATTAATACAGTGCAAAGCCAACTTAAAAAACTGTCATATCATTTTAATTACCAGCAGTCAGCAATGAGGCTGGAAACAGTTGTTTTCTTCATCATTTACAAAGCAGTGTTTTTTTTTTTCTTCATCTCTGCTAATTACCTATGACTGATAACAGTGACCTACTTATGTCTAATTACTAAACCTGTAACCGATACTTCCAACAGACGTCTTTTGATTAAGCAGACTAAAGAATTTGTGGCACTTCTGCAAATCCATCTGCCTGTTTTTTCTTTTCATGTATAAACCAGCAATCATGATTTCTCTGACCCAATTTCAATAATAAGTACAAACCCAGCTTAAACTAAATGGATTAAGTTAACAAACTTCACTACAGGGATTCATATTACTCTCAAGAGACAAATATACAGAAATATAACCTTGCTGCCTCTTTTACACAGTTTGATGATAAACCACACACAGCAAGAATGGTTAAACAATTAATGCTTACTGTGTATTCTTAAAATCTTCTTGAAATGTTCAGTGAGATTACAGTGTGAATTTCTACAGAAAACTATTACTTAGAAATGTAGGCCATACTGTTGAGATACAGAGAAATAAATAATACAACTGTGGGCGCATACAGGAAAGGTCACAGAAAAATTAAATCACAACCTCTAGGTTTGATCAATTTTTGTGGTCTTCTATTCTGGTTAGAGTTTTCATCACCTGTACTATTCATAACCTTATGCAAGCCAACATTGATTTTGTGCTGGCATTCCAAAGAGCAACATCTAGGACACAAGGCAGGAATACACAAGTCAGCACTTACGCTTATTGTGACAGTCATAAGGAGAAACTATTTTTATTTACTACAAGCTAATTTTATTATTGTAAAAGTTCCTATATAAAAAAGATAATAAAAGGTTAAAGAAATACTACCGTTTTCTTGGGGTGGAGGGAGGGAAGCTTTATTGTAACAGTGACCTCAACTCAAAGATCTATTGTTACACAATGATATACTTGCTATCTTCTTCACATATCCCAAGTATAAAAGTAATTCATAAGACCTGGCTAGAATTCCAAACAGTGCTAGTATACTCATGGGAAGGGGCAGATAGTTACAGAATACCCCGTAGCACAGCCATGCCAAAACACATACTTACCTTTAGACTGCACGTCCGACTTATAGTGTTTTGTGATGTATGAACAATACACCGTGTGATATCAATTAAAATGTCTTGAGCAAAAGCATTTCCCAATCGGGCTACAAATTTGTAGCTACTTTAAGTGGGGTGTTTTCTTACTGTTTCTTGTAGAAGTTTATTATTCTCTAGCATAACAAAATGCAGTACAACTGCTTAACCATTTAGAGACAGTTTACTTATAAAGTAGTAGGTTTTCTTATGTTTTACTGAGTGAAACTAACAAACCAAAAAAAATCAAGGTTCCTAGTGTCTCTAGTTGTTCTAGTTCAATATCTAACTTGTCAGTATACATCCAGCAATTACAATTTTCTCAGTCATTCTGGTAGTTGGGTAAAGACAGACAGATGAACTGAGTGATTACAAAATACAGCAAATACCACTTTATGGGTAAAAGATGGGCTAGTCCTGAGTAACACCCTTTCATAATGGAAATAACAAGTAAGGTACTTCAAAATGTTAAATTCTAACGGAGATCTTTCTTCCTGATGTAACAGCCACTAGAAAAAGTGCCTTCTAAGGAATGAAACATACTAAACGGTATATGTTGGTTCAAATGAATGTAAAATCAGCTTCTCTAACCTAAAGTTCAAACACCACAGAGAAAGATTATACTTTTTGGGGTGTCTTAAATTAAAATTCCCTTTACGGAAAATCTTAATAGACTGTGTAATGCAATATGGGACAAAAGATATCAGACATGCACACACTGCTTAGGCATGTATTTTGACAGATGATAAATCAGGAATTAAATACATGATTCAAATAGTCTAATAGTATTGGGAGGTGACAATGTATATGATTTGGGACTTTTGACATGGTCCAAGGAACAAAACTCTTCCACTTCTAAAAGTAAGACTTTCTTGTAGTAGGTCTTTTGGTTTCATTTACGATATTTGAAATTAGAGTGGAAAAGGAGACAGTGTAAGGAATCAAAATTCTGTCCTTCAGGCTGTTAGGGTTTTCAGAATGTTATGTAGCACCCTACCCTACTGACGCGTAAGTAAGGACTTGGTCAGAGGTAATGGTCAGGTACTAAAGTGATCAGACCCAAAAGCAGAAAACAACACTGTTCTTCTGCTAGTGCTACTAGAATTTGTCTGCCCTTGTTCTGTTTTGTATTAAGCAATACCTTCTGTATCAAAGTAACAAAGGATGACAAGTATAAATTAAAGGTTTCAGTCCATCTGAAAGAGAAAGCATTTACCTTCTAAACTGTGCTGTGAGGAATGAGACAACAAAGAGAATCTTGACCTCAGTGTTGTGATATATAGTAAGCAGGACTACATCTAGAAGGCCAAGTATCTGTAAGTGGAACTAGTTTCCATTTAAGTGTCAGTGTTATTTTCCTGCTAAGGGCATATGCTAAATGATTCTGTAAACCCATAATGTGAACTACTCAAAGATGCAAATTAATTTATAAAGCCCTCTGTGACATTACAATTGTCTCTCTACAGGTGGAAGGATCGAGTTCTTCTTTGTTTATGTGCTGCATTACTGTAATATTGTCTGTCTTGACATGAAGGTGTTTTTGGCTGAAAACTGTCCTGAAAGGCTGACAAAGACCTCCCCTGATAAGACAGCTGCCATCATCAGAAAGGCTGTTGAATCAGTCACTTAACATAGTCCACAGAGTTTGTTGTTAGACACTGGATTTCACATCTCCAAATGGCTACCGTTCTCCTACAGAGTTGAGCTTCTCCCAGGGTCTCTTCTTTTCAAACTATTTCAGCCACGCGTCTTTCCACCTCTTGCAGCTAAACTCCATAATAAAGCTACCCCCTACAACCTTCACAACCTCTCCCCATTAACTTCCTCACTCCAGACATTCCAAACCAAACTGCCCTATACCGATCATTCCTTCTCCATTCTAAACTCTGTCAATCCCACCCCCTCACCGAAAAGAAGTCTCCTCTTTCCCCACTTTCAGAGCACAAGTCGAAAGATATCTCCTTCAAAAATATGACTGCAAAGTGCTTTTCCACTGGACACATCACCTAAGTCCTTCTTTACCTGCAACACTTCTACTACGACACAATGTTTTCACCTGTTGCTTCCCTCACATATTTACTACAAAAATATTTTTTTTTACTCTTTTAATAATATTTACAAATAGTTACAATTGTCTATGGATTCTCTACCTTCTGTGATTACTCCATGTTTGCAAATTTGTTCGTTTTAATTTTTTGTGTGAATTTTTTTACCCAGGCTTTGCCTGCAAATGGTCTACTGTGATCAGTGTACTACGCTGGTAAACAAACTATATAAAACATAGGGAAGCAGTGTCATTCCAATACAGAGGTCTGCTATATTTGTACAGTTGTTTAACACAGAACTGCCTTTATTCCCTCACTGACTTACTTATTTACATTTGCTGACTGGGAATTACAACTAGGAATTCCCAATTTTTACTGATGTCCTGGGGAGAAAACCTCAGAAAAAAATGAAGCGCACAAAGTCAAAAAATTACAACAACAAATCTAAGATACAAGATAGTATATAATATGATTCAGAGCAACATGACCTGATAAAGTTATAAAAGTCATGTACACCAACTTAGAACTATAGTGATAAGGCTTATAGATGGGTGTCATATGAAGACAACTGAAAAAAACTACTTAAATAAATAACATGGTCAACAGCTGGAAAAAGCAGTCAGGAAAATAATTAAAATATATACAATAAATCTACTGGCATTCAGAAAGTGAATGACTACAAGTCTTCCATGTCTAACATATATGCTGTAGAGATGTGCATGGATGTACAAATAACACATTTAAATGACAGATTCAGATGGTTTTGTAAACTCAAGTCTACAGCGGATTGACTCAAAACTACTAGCACATAAGTACTATTAATTGAATGTGCATTACTAGAAACAAGGTACTGCAGATAATACTTAAGCTGACACAGTTAATAAAGAGCCTGGATCATAATTTTCAGCAACAAGTCAGTCATGCTACAAAGAGAATTTAATTGTATCTGTGACTATGTTTTAAATATCACTTAAAGGCCTTCTCTTCAGGGATGCATCAGACAGCACAAGGATGCCTTTTTTCACAGATTACCAAAACATGCTGGACAGCACGAATCTCCATATTTGTTCCTTGTTTTTTGGATGTATATTAGGTGTCCAGTACAAGTTTTATGTAATCTTATTTAATCTAGTAAGTTTCTCTGAAAGGGTTACAGAGGCTGTGGACAGTGGTCACTCAGTGACTGCTTCTTATCTCAATCTGGCTAGGGCTTCTGATGCTATCCCCCTTGATGGTATTACTGATAAATCAGTCATGATGGCTATCCAAGTGTGAAAGTTGCCAATACTACTCTAAACGTAAATGTACCTAGAAGAGTACTACGGGGATCTGTGCTGGGCCCTCTCCTGTTTGGCACTTATTTTGCAGACATCCAAGCCTCAGAAGAAGTGCAGCTGACCAAGTATGCTGATGATGATGACTGTAAGAAGGGTACTATTATTTGCTCATGCATTGATACAAACAGCTCCAACAAAAGCTGGAACATGCAAATGCAAAAGGATTACCTCAGTGTCACTGCTCGACAGAGGCACAGAAAATTAATGGGTATAGTTCCCCATACTAAAGGGGTGGCCTAAGCCACAAAACGATGGGGCTAAAATGCCTCGGGCAGATAGAAATACCTGGTGTAATGAAAACAGCCTAAAGCTGAATGCAAACAAATGTGCAGTGTAGTAGTGATCAGGAAAAATGCTGTCTCACCTCAGGTATTATAAAAGGTACTCCTCTTCAGACAGACATAGTGAAAGGAGACCTGTGTACTTATGTGGACACCTCTTTTGCATATTTAATCACCATGTATTCACCTCATAGGTTCATAGGTGTTTACTAGGCTAATGACCACAAGGGCCTTTTTAAGACTAGCCATGAATCCCAAATCTCTGACAAGTTCTGATACCCTTGATAAGTGTAAACATGGGCCTGGGAGATGAAACATTTATAGGCTACCTCTGTCCATTACAGACTTGGGTGCCAAACCAGGGATGAATTTCTGGTTTCTCATCCAATTGTCCAAGTTGCACTTGAATTGGGTCAGGGAGGAACTCTGCTTCACATGGATGGGGAGCCTGTTCCATAGACAGCATAGTCTCTGGAATACATACCTCTCTCTCCAGCAGGTCCTATTTATATCACAGGCAAGGTTTAAGTCTTTAAAAAGTACAGATGTGTACACTTAACACAAATGTAGATGTTCAAGTGTATTCACTGTTGCAGTCATTACATTTGGGTAATCTGCTGGCAGGCTGCCCTCAGTCGGCCTGAATTCCAAAGTCTTGGGTCCTGCGTTGGTTGCTGTCTCCTCTTCCATGACGTCAGGTCGACAGGGGTATAAAACAAGCAGCCGCCATTTTCTTTAGTTTTTCTTGCCCCAGATGTCAGGTGCCCCCAAAAAGGTAGCAAAAAAAAAATATATATATATATATATATATATATATATATATATATATATATATAAACTATATATACATGCATCAATATAAACTTTACCTTCATCTACAAGCAAATACACCACATAGGTTGTAGAAGATAGAGAAGGAAAGATAAACTCCAGAATGAAAGGGGGATGGCGGGCGGGTAACCTGGACTGCAACAGTGAATACACTCGAACATCTACATTTATGGTTAAGTGTACACAACTGTACTATGTTCTTCGTGTTTCACTGTTGCAGTCATTACACTTGGGTAGAATCCCAAAGCTATGGTTGGGAGGCTGGAGCTAAACAGCATTAGGTGCGGCTATAAGGCCCTGCAGAACTGCAGTGACAAAGCCTGCCCTGGACTTAGAGTACAGAGGCAAACGATAATGCTTTGTAAAGGTGTGAACAGAACTCCAAGTAGCAGCCTCTAGAATGTCTTTGGTTGGTACTCCTCTGAGAAAGGCTGCTGAAGTAGCTGCAGCTCTGGTGGAATGAGACCTAATGCCCTCGGGCACAGGTTTACCATGGTGTAAGTAGCAGAAACAAATGCAGTCGCTTATCCACTTTGAAATACTCTGCTGTGAAATAGCCTTTCCTTCTGATCCTGCAGCATATGTCACTAGTAATTGCTCAGTTTGTCTTAGAGCTTTAGTCCTGCTCAAGTAGAATCTTAGCTACCTGTGTACGTCCAAAGAATGCAGAATTCTCTCCCCCTTGTTCTGCAGATTTGGATAAAAAGGTTGGCAGATGAATAGTTTGGTTAAGAGACACAAAGGAAACCACCTTAGGCATAAATGTTGGATTTGTCCTCAGACACACCCTGTCTGGGTAAAATATGATAAAAGGCTCCACAGCCATGAGGGCCTGTAGCTCTGAGACTCTTCTTGCTGAAGTAATTGCTAGTAGCAGAGCTGTTTTCCATGATAAGAACTTTATATCAGCAGTAGCAGCTGGTTCAGATGGAGGCAGGGTGAGCTTTTCCAACACATAATTAAGGTCCCATGCAGGTATTGGTGATCTTCTAGGAGGCCTTACATTTTTGGCTCCTCTAAGATACTGCTTTAGTAAAGGATGAGAAAAGATTGGTGGCTCTGTATTGTAATGAGCCGAAATGGCAGAGGCATAGATTTTAATTGATGAGAAAGATAGGCCTTTGTCAAGCATCTCAGTCAAGTACTGTAATATCTGAGGAATATTTGGTTCTGCTGTATCAGTTCCTTGTGCTTGATTCCAAGCACAGAATCTCTTCCATTTATCAGCATAAGATTTTCTAGTACTGGGCCTCCTGGCTTCCAAAATGACATCCATCACAGCTTTACTGAGAGGTGTTGTTTGTATAACTACATGATCAGCCATGCTGCCAGGTTCAGTGTCTGGAGCTGATTGTGCAGGATCCGATTGTTTTGCTGGGACAGTAGTTGAGGTCTTTGAGGTAAGGTCCAGGCTGGGTATTGAGACAAGTTCCTTAGGAATGGGTACCAGTATTGGCGGGGCCAGTCCGGGGCAATTAGTATCATCTTTGGTTTCTCTTGTCTGACTTTTAGGAGGACCTTGGGAAGAAGAGGCAGAGGAGGAAAGGCGTAAACTGATAAGTTTTTCCAACTGAAGGATAGGGCGTCCACTTTCCACGCTTGTCTGTGATAAGTCCTTGTGCAGAATCTTTTCAATTGATAATTTTGAGGAGAGGCAAACAGATCTATGTCTGGGCTCCCCCATTTCTTTGTTATCATGCTGAAGACTTGTGGATCTAGTTTCCACTCGTGAGGATCCATAAGGTTTCTGCTTAAATCGTCTGCCAGAGTATTTTGTTTTCCTGGCAGGAATTGAGCTTGAAGATGTAATTGGTAAGTCAAAGCTGTGTCCCACAGTGCCATGGCTAATCTGCAAAGGGGGTATTGAGTGCGTGCCCCCCTGCTTGTTTATATACCACATGACCATGGTGTTGTCCGTCTTTATCAGTAGTTGTCCTGGATGAAGTAAGTCCTTGAAGGCTGTCAGGGCATTTTGAACAGCTAGCATCTCTTTCTGGTTGATATGTAGATGCATTTGTTTTGGGGTCCATATGTCCTGAATTCATCTTCCCGCCATGTGGGCCCCCCCAGGCATAATCTGATGAGTCTGTTGTTAAGGTTTGGCTGGCAGGGGGTAGAGTGAACGCCCGTCCCATGTTTTGGTGACATGCCTTTGCCCACCATAGAAACTCCTGTTGTAGGCAGGGAATGAGAGGAATCATTCCAGACTGTGACAATGTTGACTCCATAAACTTTTTAGGTACCACTGAAGTTTCCTCATATGCAGTCTTGCATATGGAATCAGTAGGATGCAGGATGCCATGAAGCCCAAGGTCTGCAGAATTTGTCTTTCAGATAACTGGGTTTTTGTTGCCATCAGTTTGAAGTAAGGAGTCAGTTGCCTTTGCTTGTCTGGTGTGAGGTAAGCCATCTGGGCAGTTGTATTCAAGCTTGCACCCTGGAATGTTATCTTTTGAGAGGGTACCAGTTGTGATTTCTTTTTGTTTATTGTGTACCCTAGGCATGTTAGAAGCCTTTTCACAAACGCTAGGTGCTGAAGAAGAATGTCCTTGTTCTCTGCTTGAATGAGACAGTCGTCCAAGTAAGGATATATTTGTATACTTCTTTGTCTGCAAAATGCAATTACTGGTGCCAAGTACTTTGTAAAGACCCTGGGCGCAGTAGATAAGCCAAAGGGCAGGGCAGAGAATTGGTAATGCATTAAGCCAGCCTTGAATCTGAGGTATCTTCTACACGATTGCCTTATTGGGACATGCAGGCATGCCTCTTTTACGTCTAATGTCACCAGCCAAGCATTCTTTCCCAGCATGGGCAGAAGCTGCCGCAAAGTCAGCATTTTGAATTTTGGAAAGTCCAGGTATGTGTTCAGAATTGATAAATCCAGTATTGGCCGCCAGGCCTTGTCCTTTCTGGGTACCAAGAACAGTCTTGAATAAAAACCTTGTCCTTTTTCCTGTTCTGGTACTGGCTGAATGGCCCCCATATCCATGAGGGACGTAACCTGTTTCTGTGCCTCTGCCCATTGATTTTTTGGCAGATATGGCCAACCGTTTGCCATTGACAGAGTATGGAAATGGAATCTGTATCCCTGTGTTACTATGTTTAGCACCCACTTGTCCTGGGTTATTAACTGCCAATTTTGAGCAAAAAGTGCTACTTTTCCCCCTAAGGGTGCTGCCAAAAGATAAGTGCTTGATGAAGGCAGAGGGACGTCATTGGGACTGTTTTCTGTAAGTTTGCTCTTTATCTCCTCCAGATTTGGAGGTAGAAGCGCCCCCATTGCTTTGACCTGTATGAATCTTGTGCCTGGTATCTGGAACCCTTAGGGCGTCTGGATTTGCCCCTTTGAGCTCTGTCTGATGCTGGAAAGGACCAATTTTTTTAGGCCAGTGTCTACTGAATCTTGGTGGCTGCACTTGTAAGAAGTCTTTTACAGTTTGCATAGACTTAGCTTTGTCTTCCATTTTCTTTAAAACCTCTTCTGTCTTAATACCAAACAGAGTATCATGCTGTAAAGGTGCATCTAGTAATTTTTGCTTTAACACGATCAGGCAAATTTTGTTCCTTTAGCCAGGCATGCCTCCTAATCACAGATCCAGTAACTGCAGCCCTGCAGGAGGCCTCTAAGGAATCAAAACCACATTGCAAAGTATGCTTTCCAACCTGTTCAGCTGCATGCAATAATTCCTGCAATTCTTTATTTTCTGCACATTCAGAAATCAACATAATTTTCTGTTTCAGCAATCCCATAACATGTTGTTGATACTTGAGCATATGAAACTGGCAGTTTAAGGCCCTAATTGCCAAGGTTGCAGATGTATAAACCTTTTTCCCCATCTATCCAGTGCCCTTGAATCTCTGTCAGAAGGGGTAGGATTTTTTGCTGTTGAGGCCTTAACTCCCTTTGGACCTTGTGAAGTAGTTTCAGGATCAGCAGCAGGGTTTCTAAATAAAAATTTGTGTGAGTCAGGGACCCTGTAATATCTGTCAGGCTTGCTGGGAGCCGGAGGTAAGGAGTCAGGGGTCAAGCTTGACTCTGAAAACACATCATCCACAATGTCTAAAACAGGGGGTATGGCTAAAGGCCTGTGCTGAGGGAGAAGAAGGAAATCCCTGAGCCTCTTTTTTGATTCTGAGAAATATTGACTCTCCCAGTGAAAATGCTCCCTCAAAGTATGCAAGGTTTCTCCTAATGAATAATCCTCAGGAGGTGATGCAGATGGTACAGACTCCTCTGCATCAGAATCCTCATAGGGAGGTATAGATAATTCCTGATCAGAAGAGGAATCAGAAGAAACAGAAACCTGATCTGAAGATTCATAATCAGTGTCTTGCCTAGGCCTCTTATCTGGAGGGGGATGGGAACCCCTGATCAAGGTAATAAGGTCTTCAGCCATTTTGATCATCTGTTTTTTAGGCATAGAGGCCTGTGCATGTGGCTCATGCGTCGGTGTTTTAGTTTTAGAAGTTGCTTTTGTCTTTGGTTTTGCAGCTGTCTGTTTGATATAAAAATGTTGAGGCCTGAATACACCCTCAGTAGCCGGTGCCTGCTCAGCGGCTCAGGACCCATCTGAGGGAGTTACATCCGTGGGTCCAATATTTTGAGTATCTCGTGGCATGCCAGACTCCACATGGGTGTCGGTAGGGGCCTGCGACTCGAAAGTAGCGGGTATCAGGAGCTGCAAAAGCACCTCACTGAGTACCGGGAAACCAGCGATTGGCTTAGGAGAAGCTTCGTCGGTTTTGGACCTCGACTGTCTCTCTCTGTCCTTTTCTTTGTGTTTTTTATGTATTCTGGTAGTCAGATTGCTATCTGAAAACATTTCTGGGTAGTTAAATCTGTTTCCAAAACACTTTGAGGCAAAAATATACCGATGCTTAATAGTGCGTTGGTTAAATCTAGCACAAAACCGACAGCCAGGCATGTTGTGATCAGGGCCTAGGCAAGGAATACAGTATAAATGGAAATCCTTATGAGGTATTTACTTTCCACAAGTAATACAATTATTAACTTTTTCTGACATCGGTATGGAGCAAGAAAAAAGTTTCCCCAACGGGGTACTTAGCTTTAGTGAACACTTCGGTTCTGAAACTCAAACTCGAATATTTCAGGAGTCGGCTAACCGGCACTTGCGAAATGCTTCTGCTTCGGGCACTGTGCAGCAAGAAAGACTAAAGAAAATGGCGTCGGCTGCTTGTTTTATACTCCTGATGAGCTGACGTCATGGAAGAGTAGACAGCAACCGACACAGGACCCAAGACTTTGGTATTCAAGCCGACTGAGGGCAACCTGCCAGCAGATTATCCAAATGTAATGACTGCAACAGTGAAACACAAAGAACATTGGGTAAATCTCGTGCTGTTTGTTTTGTGGATATGCATGAGGTCCATTAGAGTGGAGTCTGACAATGCCCTGTATTTCCAGGTATAGATCTCCCCTCAAAAGCCTGTAGGAGACAGAATACAGGGATAGGCCTTGAGGCAGTCTGCATAGGACATATTACTTATGCCCTGTATTCTTTTAGTGAGGAACCTCTTTAGACGTTCCAGTTGTTGGATATGCCTGGTTAGGTACATACCAAAGGGGGTACTGTACTCAATGACAGGTCTGATGAATGCTGAATACAGTGGAACAATGACTTTCTTGGACTTAGATGCCATACCTTTGTTTATAAGTTGCCCAGCATAGAATGATTTCCTCACCACTCTAGACACGTGATGAAAAAAGTGTAGATTACTATCTATGTGCGTCCCTAAGTCCCTGACTACTGGGTCAACTCTAAGGGGTGTGTTGTCAATATGATAATTACCAGGGATGGATGACTTCCCAAAGGAAATGATTATGCATTTCTTGGCATTTAGTTTTAGTCCATGGCTCTGACACCAGTTGTTTGTCTGTGTCAGTCCATCCTGGAGAACATTTGTGTCAGCTTGAGATTCAATGACAGCTCCTAATTTGCAATCATCAGCAAATTTAGTCAGCCAGATACCACTAACATTGGCCTTGACTTCTTCTTAGTCAAGAAATCCTTCTATCTGGCAGTTACTGAATACTCAGTGCACCCTATGGTGTGTACAAACCCAAGCATACCACTCAACTGAAAAGGCCCCAAAGATTTCTAACAAAGATAATTAAAGATCTTAAAACCTTCAATTATTCTGATACTTGAGCACAAGCCTCTCTGAACTCAGTAGCCAACCAGCTGCACTGAGGTGACTTGTGTCTCACTTTTTGAACTATGAAAGACTCAGTCCTATTACACCTCTTAATTATTAATCTATTATCTATCTATCTATTAATCCTCTTACTTCTTTGAAAATCTAGTGGCTGTACTAACAACCATACTAGCGATCTAAACCTACACCAACAAATAAAAAGGACTCAAGCAAACAATCTTGACAGCTAACAAACCCATAACTGGGTAGGCGACTCAGCATCAGTTTCTAACAAATGTTACCATTCCCTTATTAATGTTTTCTAACCATCCCACTTAAAAGTTTGAGTGTGCTACAGACCCTATTCACCAGTTTTTTAAATGAGTGAAGACACGCCCAGGCTTTCAGCATGACAGCCACTGATTTGGAGGATTAAGTTTTCATCAAGTCCATCAACACCATGAATCTTGTAGTCCTTATGATCCCCTCAGCTCAATAATTAATTAATTAATTAATGAATTAATTAATTAATTAATTAATCCCATTTACATTAAGTCCTCTACCTTTCTCTCTTTTTCAATTTTATCTACCATGTCTACTCACAATACCTCATATATTCACTCTACTCTTACCTAGCTGCAAACATCTCTTTATACCCCTCATCCTATAGCTATCTGCCTGTCATTCTCTTCCCCCATTGTTTAATTATAGCATTATAAATTCTGTTATCCAAAATGTTTTCCTTATTCAGCTCACTCAATGATATAATATATATATATATATATATATATATATATATTTTGTAACATTCTACATCACTAGCATTCTAATATATATATATATATATATATATATATATATATATATATATATACATACATACATATATATATATATATATATATACATATATATATATATATATATATATATATATATATATAGTGTTTGTGTGTATATGCATATATTTTTTAAAAATTTTTTCTTACTTGTCTTTTTTTACTGAATAAAACTTTCATATTTTCGTATCAGGCTTTTTTCTTTTTGCGTTAGTATGAAAATGGTCCATTTGAAATATAACAGCAGTCTGACAGAAATAAAAGCATCTAAACAAACAAACAAGTGATAAATAAATATTAGCCTGCTTGACCTCTGTTGACTTAGTCATACTTCCAAGGCCTTTTGGTAGTCAGGGGAACTAAAATACTGATCGTTTAAAGTCTCATGGAAAAAAAACTGCAGTTTCTTATCCATTAAATGTTCAATTCACTACTTCTGCTGAAAATTCTATATTGTTTTAAGACCCTACCCTACAATTCCTCTAATTGCTTCCTTTATTACACAAATCCTCCCATCTCCTTTTCTACACAGTATCTGTATAATGTTTAACAACAAAATGCATCTTTCTTAAATTTATCCCATACAGTGGCAGATAGTTCTTGCAGTAAATCCCAAAAAATGAAAGTTATGCACTTGCTATAATGAGAGATGTATATTTTTCTACCTCAAGGACTAGAGCCTGGCAGGTCTCTGGAAGCCCTACACCTAAAACTTTTGCAGGTCACCAAACGTCTTCTCTTGTCTTACAGTTCTGTGCATGAAGGGATCACTGTCCAAATCACTGTTAGACTGCGGAAGGCAGAGCACACACAAAAAAAAACTGATGACAGAGACAAAAGCACTCTGAAGCAACTTCCAAACCCATAGCAGAAAGGCAGGAGGAAGATGGGATCATAGAGGAAGATGAGGCTGGACCTACATATCTATTGTTATATCATGTCCACATGTGACACTTGGCCATCTTTCTATACCTCTAGCACAGTCACAAGCAAAATTTGCTGGATGGATCACTGCACAGGCTGCCTCAAAAGACAGCATCTCCAGATGGACACAAACATGAAATACCTGACCTACAAATGCCTCACAAAGAAAAGGGAGACTAATAATTACTCACTGTAAAATATAACAAAAAGGACTTGTACATCCTGATCCCATAAACCAAGATCCATTTTACATTACACTAACTGCCAAAATGAAAGTAAAACAATTATCAGGGAAATATACTGCATTCCTGAATGAAGAATTAAAGCTTGTAAGGAAACAACTTGACTTCTGGGATGTAAGAGAGATGAACAGATAGTCATAACTCAGTATGCTGTCAAACCCTAAGAGGACTAAGCCTAATGAGAGGCATGGCACAAGACCAGCAGCACAGGACCTCCAAATGAGGAGGAATCTAGCATGCTCACAGAGAAATGATCAATATGCACTGTCAATAAGCACTCCAGCAGTCTGATGGAAATGGAAACAGCCTAGGGCCTAATGTAAGAAAAAGTAATACGCCAAAGACAAGAGCTCTCAATAACAAACAGAAAAGGGGAATTTAAGCATAGAATGACTAAGCATTAGATTAAAAGCAAACTGGCAATGAGATCAGCAGATTCAGTGTTGACCTGAACACATATAAAGTGCAAGGACTGTGTCTGAAAAATTCATCAGCAAACAGAAATCTGGTAAGCCAGTACTGAGAAAAAAAAAGCATTGAACAATATGTGATCCAACAGTCTTACAGAAGCAGAGTCAGCCAGGATAGAATTTTAATTCCAGAAGAAAAAGACTGAAATTGAGTAAAAAAACAAATACAGGTATGAAATGAATGGTGAAGACATTCAAGAAGTACAAGCTCAAAACTGCCAAAGAGTCAACTACACTTCTCATTCTACAAAAAAATGTAGAATGGTGAAGTATAAAGGTTTCATATGGAGCAATGCAGTAAACCCAAGGAATGGGGGAGTACATAGCCCTGAAAGAAGAAAGGGAACATGAAGAAACTTATCTACAAATGGACAGCACAATAATTCACCAATGGAGACAGTTGTAACAAAGGATCTATTGGAAGCAGATCAATGCTCAACTCCAAAGTCAAACAGCACACTGCTCTCCCAAAAACATTAGTTGACAAAAAAACTGAAAGTAATAACAGTAACAGAATAATTATAGCACAAAATGTACAGGATGAAGGAGGGAGAGGTATCAGGCCCAGCAAAAACCCTAATAATAAAGGAAAATGAAATGATTAAACGAGACCCTTGCTCCCTGACAGGACCTGAACAAGAAAACAAGCCCTAGTCAGAAAGAAAAGTTTCCACTTCTGAAGACTGCCTTGAAAGGGGACCAGGATACAAACTTCTGAAGATGGTGACCTTGTCTATATCGCAGGGAAGAAAGAAAATATTCTACTACATTTTATGTCTTAATGGCCCTTGTGACAGGGGGAGTAAGGTAAGGCTAAAAGGTTACACTGTATTGAAAGTGTTAACTCAGGGCAAACCAGAAGAATTTTCTGGGTGCACAGCTCTCAACTGTCCCTGACTTTGCCTTGACTGCTAAAATGTTTGATTTCCAGTTATCATACAGTCCTATAATAATGATGAGCATTAAAATGTTGTACCTTTTATTCTTCACAAAATGTATGTTGTTGTAAAATCTGTTCTATTAACTTTTTAAGTGAATTAGAGTAACATTTAAAAACTTTCCCTGATTATTGGCTTTTGTGTTTAATTATTTGGGAATTGGGGGCAAAGCCACAAGTAAAGATGCTATACTTCTGTGTAACCCAGATACTGGTGTGTCAAAAGGCATCTATCATGTTAAATGACACCATCTAAACACTCTGTAGGAACAGGATATCCATACAGACAGTGAGTACAAGTCAAGACTGAACCTCAAATCCTGGAGATGCGAGGCAAAGATTTTAACAAAAGTTATCATGCTGCTCAGTTATTCTCCTGTGGTTATCCAGATTTAGAACAGGAAGCAGTGGATGTGGAAAGATCACATTAGCACTAGTAGGAGGCTGTCTTCCAGGTTTTAATGGAGGAATAGAATACTGTAACAGTAAAACATAGGACATCTATTGTTATGGTAAGTTCTTCCACATCTGTACTGTGTCCTTCCTGATCACTGTTACAGTATTCCTTACTAAGGGGAGAATGAAAAAAGCTACTGCTGAGGCAGGGAGAGGGAAGCAACCAAGGAACATTCAAAAAACTCGTGAAGGATGGCCCTGACAAATCCAGCTCTGGTCCTAGAAACGTCAAATAACTTGCAGGGTTTTAATAAAGCAAGTACACAAAACCAAGTAGCAGCTTCCAAAATGGATGTAGCTTCCAGTCCACTGAAAAAAAACAGAAGAAACAACCACCCTGGTAGAATCAGCTTGAACCGAAGAAGAAAGCTGCTTACCATGAAAAGAATAACAAGTAGAAATGGCGTTAGAAACCCAGGAGGAGATGGTTTGCTTAGAAAGAGGTAAAACAAATTTCTTGGCATAAAGGAAACAAAAAGTTGCTCAAATTTCCTAACAACTTCAGTCTTATCCAAATAACATCTGAGCTGTCTATGCAATCCAAGGTATGTAAAATCTGTCATCACCATTCTGAGGAATGGAATAAGGAAGGAAGGTGAATGGACTGATTTAAGGACAGGACAAAACTAACCACCTTGGGCATAAAAGAAGGATTAGTGCAAAGAGAAACTCTATTTCTATGAAAAAAGAGAAAAGAGGGAACTGCTGTGAAGGCATGAAGTTCACAGACTCTCTTAGCAGAAGTAAGAGCCACCAACAAAGCAGTCTTCAAAGTACAAAATTACAGCATGGCAAAAACTGTAGGTTCAAAAGGAGGCGGAGTCAGTTTTTCCAGAACAAAATTAAAGTCCAAGAAAGTGGAATGGGCTTTCTTGAGGGGCTAATATGAAAGATGCCTTTCAAAAACTGTTTTTAACCTCAAATCTAAAGGAAAGTAGCAGATCCGAATGCAGACAAGCAGAAATGTCTGACAAATAAGCTTTAATAAAGAAGTATGCCAGCCCAGAATTAAGCAACTTACACAAATACGAAAGAACTGTAGGAATATCCACTAAAAGAGGGGCATGTTCATTTCTGTGACACCAAACAGAAAATCTTTTTTCGACTTAGCAACACAGGATTTTCAAGTATTTTTTTCCTCCTGCAAAACCAAAAGCACATCCTCACAACATGCGTCAAAAAAGAATCAAAACGCAATCACCCAAAGAGTCAAATGTAGGGTGAGCAGATGAGGGTGAATGAGAGAGTCCTTGTCCTGTGTGAGGAAATCCATCCTGTGAGGTAACTTGTGAAGAGTGCCCCTTACCAGATGAAAAAAAAGGGGGGAACCAATGCCTTCTGGGCCAAAAGGGGGTCATCGATAAGATTTTGGGTCTATCCCGCATGATCTTGTGTAAGACCTTGGGCAACACAGGAAGAGGGAGATAAGCATACAAAAACATCCCTTTCCAAGAAAAGGACATGATGTCCACTTTCCAAGCCAGAGGACATGACATTCAGGAACAGAACCTGGGAAGTTGCTTGGTCAGAGGGGAGGCAAACAGATCTGCTTGAGACTACCCCACTGACTGATAATGTCCAGAAAGACCTCCTTGTGAAGCATCCATTCATGAGGATCTGCCGATGACCTACACAGGTTACCTGCCAACAGATTGTGCCCTGAGAGACTGTAAACCACCTGAAGGATCAGATGATGCTTGACAGCAAACTCACAAACAAGAAGAGCCAGTCTGCAAAAAAGGTATAACTTTGTGCCCCCTTGCTTGTTTACATACCACATGACCATGGTGTTGCCTCTGTAAACTCAGAGGACCCAGAAACCAGAGGGAATGCAGGGCTAAAGAGTCAAAAGCAGAGCTCTCATGTCTTTGATGTTGATGTGGTCTTCCATATGTTGGGGAGACCACACTCCCTGGACCCTGATGTTGTTGGAATAAGCCCCCTAACTCAGATCTGAAATATCTGTATACACCTCCTAAGTGGGGGAAGGAGTTCAAAAAGACAGGACTGGATTCAGAGATATCCGTTGAATGCATCATAGAAATTCCTGTTTGAGACAAAGCAAGAGAGGAATGGGAAATTCCAGAGGATGAAAATGCTGAAGACAAATTGTCTTTAGATAGCATGGAAGCTTCCTCATGTGGAGTCTATGAAAAGGAACCACATGAACGATAGAAGCCTGAGCCCACAGAAACTCTATTGCAGACACTACTTGTAAAGGAAGAACAGACCAGAAGAATGCTGTCAAGAACGTGAGCTTGGAGGAGGAAGAAAAGCCATCACAGGCAATGTTTATACTTGAAAACTTAATCCTGTGAAGTGATCAGAACAGAATTTTTTGAAAATGAGGGTGAACCTCACAATGTGAAACAGAAGCATGGTAAGGTCGTGATTTTGTACAATAAGCTGTTAAGAATAGGCCTGAATGTGAAGGCTGTTCAAATAGGGAAAATCTGGATAACCTATATTCTTAAGAATGCTATGACTTAGAGCCAGACATTTAGTAAACACACTTGTAGGAAGTCCAAAAGGAAAACATACAACTGATAATGTAAGGAAGAAACAGAGGACCATACCCATTTCCTGAAGAGAAGGTGAATAAGAATGTGGAGATGAACATTCTTCAGATCTAGAGAAACCAGGTAGGCCAGCGGAAGGAGCAAAGGGAACAAGAACTGAAGAACAATGTTTTGAAAGAGGAGACTCTCTGAAAACTGTTGAGAAAGGAGAGATCCAGAATAAGCCTCCAAGAGCCCTCCTTCCTGTGAATCAGAAACATCCTGGAATTAAAACCTGCACTTCTCTGGGAGGGAGGAATAGGCTGAATAGTTCCCTGAGCTAAAAGGTCTTGAAAAATAGGAGGAAAGTGAGGAAGTTAGCAATGTGGAAGCTCAGGAATCCGTGAAAAAGGTGGAAGGGATTTCCAAACTATGAAGTAACTTTTTTTTTGTTATTATTAAGGAAAGAACCCAGGAATCGGCAATGATATGCTGCCAAATGGAATAGGACAGAGTTAGATAGGAAAGACGAATCTGGGTGAGGGGCAGGGATGGATGAATGTCAAATAGAAGCAGATCTGTCAGAAATAGAGGGCTTCTGACCTTGTGCATCCTGAGCAGGCGTATCAAAAAACACCCTTTTTGAAGATCTCTTGCCCCTTGAGGGAGGCTTTTGCTGTCTACACACAGAGGCAGACTTAGAAGGATAATTCCTTTGAAACTTAGGGATAAGGGAAAGAAAAAACTGTTTGGGGTCCTGAATGGCCTTCCCTTTACCCTGCAAGGTATTAAAAAGCTCTGTAGCAGCAAAACTAAACTGATTCCAAGTGTTCAAGAGGAAAATCCAACAACTTGGCCTTTATATCTTCAGAGAGATTTTAATCTAAGCCAGGAGTACCTACGTATAACAAAACCAGATGCAACAGCCCAAGAAATTGTACCAGCAGCATCATAGCTGCATTTGATAGAATGGTGAGTTACCTAAAAGCAGAGCTCAATAAGGGAATAGCAGAAAGTACAGTTGTGTAAGTAAACTTAACATAATAGCAGAAGCTCAAATCATTGCTGCAGTAGAGAAACCTTAACTATAAGAGTTATATTCTGCCAAGGATATAACAGCCAGCTTCCAAAGCTTCAGGAAACCTTCTACATCCTCAAACTATCAGGAAGGTTGAGCTAAGCAGACAAAAAAACAAGTCTGGTGCCAAGCTTCAGAGCTTTCCTGCTAACAGAGAGAGGGAGAGGCTGAGCTTTGAAAGGTCAATGCTAGGAAAAACAAAAAATAAATGTCCACAACTTGGCATAAAAAAAACAAGGGGAATGGAGGAAGGGAGGAGCTACTGCAGCAATCATTGTTTGAACATCTACTGTTATAGTAAGTTTACTTACACAGCTGTACTACATCCATCATGTTGACCACTGCTGTAGTAGACTTAACTATATGGGTAGATTATCCTAGCTTACTACAATTGGGAGGTGGTAGGAGAAGAATCCAGAAGTCCCTGAAGAATTTTATTTTTATTTATTTATTTATTTTTATTTTACATTTGTTGACCGGGCTAGTCTAGCTGGATATATGTCCATTTTCAGTAGAGGCCCGGGGAGAAAAGCTCCAAGCAAAAAAATGGGAAATTTAACAATGCATATAACTATGAGAAGTACAACACAGAGTTAGCACTCTGAGAGAGAAAAGTTATAAAATAAATTTGTAAAACTAAACACTTTTAGTGGAAATTAAACTAAACAATTCTACAACTCACAGTAGAAGGTATAAGCAAGTCTTAGAAAAGGCAAAAGAATATATACATTATTATTCTAAAATTCCTGAGAATGGACCTAGCAAAGCTTGAGCTGGATCTAGGAAAGGAATCAAGCTTATAGTTCTTTGTAAAAGTATATACAGAGGACCAATTAGCAGTTTCTAGAATACTTAGAGAATGCAACCCTTTCCAAAAAGCCACAAACAAGGCTAGGGCCCTGGTAGAGTGGGCATTAACCCTGTATAGAATAGTTTTGTTACGGTGAGTATAACAAATGGTAATAGCTTTAGATCACCATTTGGAAATGGTCTGCTTTGACCCACATTGCCCCTTTTTACCTTCACAAGAAATTAATGGTTGCTCTGAAGATCTGAAAGATTTAGTTCTGTCAAGATTGTGCCTGAGTTGTCTGTGGACATCTAACATATAGAGTATCCTTTCTCCCTCAATTTTAGGTTCAGAAAAGAAAATGGGGAGGTGGATAGTTTGGCTTAAAGTAAATTCTGATATCACTTTAGGCATAAAGAAGGATTAGTTCTCAAAGAAACCCTGTTCTGTGGAAACTGAGACAGGGTCACCTTACTATAAGACCTTGCAACTCACATAGTCTTTTTGCAGAGGTCAGAGCAATCATTAAAACTGTTTCCCATGTTAATAACCTCAAGTCAGCCAGGTTAGCTATTTCAAGTGGAGCAAGTGTTAGTTTCTCTAAAACAAACTTAAAATCACAAGAAAGGGTTACCAATTTACTTGGAGTTTTCTTGCGCAAAACCCCTTTCAAAACCATTTTGACATGAGACTGTATTAAACGATGATCCATGGGCAAACATGCTGAAATGGATGACAAAAGAACCTTGACAGAGGAATAAGAAAGGCCATAGGACAGTAACTCACTGAAATACTGTAAAACCAGAGAACAACTATTCCTGAATGGGTGCTGGTTATGTCTTATCTCCAACTAGAAAACATTTTCCATTTGCTAATATATGGTTATCTAGTAGCAGGCTTTCTTGCCTCCATTGCTACCTGCTACACGTTCTTAGTAAGTAGAGGCCTGAAAAAAATTGAGATCCTATCATTCAGGCAGTCAACTGAAGCTCAGTGGTGAAACAGGATCAATTTTTTGTTTTACTTCTATAAACATGTATGGTTACAATACTTGAAGGACAGTGACATTTCATACTTTTAAAACTTCCTAATTACCCTTATATAATATATAAATACATAAATACATGCTGCCTTAAATCTTGTATTTCGTTCATTAAACAACTGAATAATTGATATGTTAATGGCCAGCCAATTAAATTTTAACTGTTATTATATAAAAGAAATGGTGAATATGTTATTGGTGATTCTGATGAGGTCTCCTGAAGGAGATGAAAGCGCTTAATCGGATTATTTTTCATGTTTATGTCTTTGTCTAAGTCGCACTATTAAATTCTTTGAATACTGAATTTTCGACATGGTTTGTTTATGAAACTAAGAACTACTAGAGAGAAGACAGCCTTTATTGTACCGGAGCTACACTGATTTAAGTATTTGGTGCCTTTGGTTCTTTTTGGATTACTGGTTTGTAGGTGTGTGGTTCGGGTTCGAGGAGTCTCCCATTAGATTTGGAACATTACAACAGAGAATCGACTAGTGACTGCATTGCTACCACTATGAACAACAGTACTTTACTCAATGAACTTATTAGGGTGATATAGAGTTACTTGCAGGCGGACAACCCGCTTCCAGATTCGGGGAACGAGTTACCCTGTGCACAAAGCAGTCCAAGGGCGGCCGAGGGGACAGAAGTGAAGTCAAACGCCAGAAGTGAATCGAACGGTCGGGTTTGGAGAGGAGAAACCGGACAAGAAAGTACTGTGGCCAATTTCAATTTAAACAACAATGGTTTTAATACTAAAAAAGCCAATGAGCATCGTGGTGCTGGTGGAAAGAATACATACAACAACTATAGTAACTTGGATTTCAATGTGTGGCTTAATAATTCATTTATTAAAATGAACAGGCAAGCAGGCATGGACCAGGCTGAAGGAACGACCTATAGAGACAAATGTAAGACTTTGAAAACTTTTTTAACTAGGTACAAAAACCTAGCAGTTGAAAATTGATATTTTAATAAATGTTTAAAGGATAAAATTGTACCAAAGGGACTGAGGATCAATAAGTTCCCTAGTAACATAGTTATAGATACCGAATTTTTTAAAACTGTATGTGATATTTTCAATGACTGTGGGCTGGCCATTTTAAAAGTCATGATAAAACAATGAGCAGAAAATGGAACAAGACAAAAAAGAGATAGGTTGTATGGTGAAATAAATGATGACTTACTATTTACTGTGGATGAATATAAAAATATGTACTACAGAGTATTACAGGATGTTGATAATACTGCTACATGCAGTTACAACAAAAACATTTCTAAATTAGAGAGGGATTTGAATGAATATCGGTGTGGAATAGCTTACAAGAATGAACAGAGGAATGTTAGAGGGCAGAGAAGGTTTGGTGATGGACAAAACTACTCCCACCAATACGACTATGATATACATAGGAACAGAGAGACGAGTGGGTTTAAGGGACAAGGTGGAAACCACCATTACACATATGACAATGATGAATACATTAATGACACAGGAAGTAACAACAATGAGAGGGTCCCTTTAGAAGGGGAAGGACCGAGAAGGTCCGAGAGGTTACGGAATCGAGCCCAACAATCCTCTTATGCCCATGTAACAGGCAATTACCAGTACAACCAGTATGGGAGGAGAACATACAGGTAGTAGAGGTGGAAACTGACAATATATGGTTAGGAAACAATAATGAAGGACAGACTTTTGAATTTGATAAACAAGGAACAGTTATTCATACTTCAAACAATTTTAATATATTTAATTACACAGATATTAATATTAACAAAATGTATTTTAAATTATTTATTAAGGGGGTTACCTTTGCTCCAACAAGGAAACCCAATTTAGAAAATATTTTATTGGATATAAAGATTTTTACTAGAAAATTAAATCTTATACAAATGTTTAGAAATGAAAAATTAAAAGGAAATGACAATGTGTTGAAAAGACGAAGCTTGTACAACCCCCCCCCCCCTTCATCATGACATCATGAATTTTGAGAACTGTGTTTTAAAGAGAATTAGGAATGAATACAAACAGGACAATAAAAACAGGCAAGTAATTTAACTAAGGAAGAAATTGAATTGCTAAATGAATTGAGTGGAAATAGTAAAATCAGGGTAATGAAACCTGATAAAGGAGGTGGGGTTGTACTTATGGATCAATGGGACTATACAAATAGAATGCTTGAAATTTTGAATAAAGACGATTGTTATGCATTGGTCTCTAGAAATAAAATCAATATTTCATACAGAAAAAATAGATTTCATACTGGAGGATAACCTATTACAGGGTTCAATTGACATGGACTTGTATAATTTTTTGAGAGTACACAAACCAGTTATTCCAGCTATATTTGGTTTACCAAAAATGCACAAATCCACTGTTAATCCACCTATGAGACCTATTGTGTCTTCCCAAGGGTCAAAAACACAGCCTTTGGCAATATATGTAGACACAAAATTGAAGAGATTTCACACAAAATATCTGCATATTTTAATTGACTCGTGGGATTTTTTGAAGAAAACAGGAACAGATCCATATGGAGATGAAATTAGGTTTATAAAAATAGACGTGAAAGACTTATTTTCTGTTATTCCTCACACTGAGGGTTTAATATGTTTCGAGAAAATGTTAGTGGAAATGAACCTTCTGACAGCTGATGAATTTAAACTAGTACTGGAAAATATGGAATTAGTACTAAAGAACAATTACATATTTTTTCAGGGAGATTACTACCACCAGAAGGATGGGGTTGCAATGGGGTCTGCATGTGCGCCTATATATGCTAACATTATTATGCTTTACTGGAAAAGCAGTATTTATTTAGATCTGAATTTTATAAATATATTAAAAGTTATTACCGCTTCTTGGATGATATTTTTATTTTATGGGAAGGTTCTGAGGAAAAAATAGATGAATTTATGTATTTCATTAATCACAGTACCACATTTTTACAATTTACTCATGAAATAGGTACAGATGAAATACATTATTTGGACATTAACTTAAGAAAGGACTATAAAGAGAAGACTTATAAGTCCAAAATAGATAGAAAAGAACACCACTCTAATGCATATTTGCATTATGAGAGTGACCACCCATACCAACTAAAGAAGAACATTGTTAAAGGGCAAATGATACGGATAGCCAGAATGACATCAGATAAGATTGATTTTTTAAGTGAAATAGAAAATGTACAAAGGATGTTTCACCAAAGAGGCTACCCAGTTGAAGTGACTAAACCTATCAAGGAATATGTTATAGAGAGATGGGGAACTATATATACCCCGCTATTGAGTAACACAAATAATGAAAATAGTACAAGTGCGGTTGAGAGTGAAGATAAGTTGAACAATGAATGTAGGGTCAGGTCTTTACCATACTTAACATTAACATATTACAAAGATATTGGTTGGTTGAGGAAATGTATTAATGAAACTTGGGATATGTTTAAAAATATGCCAACCAAGGTTAATGTGTTTCAAAATGATTTAAGATATAGTTATAGAAGAAACAAAAATGTTAAAAATATTATAGAGAAGGAAAATAAAATACAGTTTTGAAAATGGGCACTTTCAAATGTGGAATATGTTCACAATGTCCCTTCATAGCAGGAGAAAAAGAAGTAAGAATTCCCAGTTTAAAAATTACACTAAAAGCTAAGAAGTATAATAGTTGTTATTCAAAAGGAGTGGTTTATTTAGCGTATTGTAAAATATGTTGGGGGTATTATATAGGCAAAACTGAACAGCATTTTAGGAAGAGAATGTATGAGCATATTAGAGATATTAATAGGAAAAATGAAAATAATGCTCTTTATAGACACATCTTAACATGTAAAGAGGCTTTTAAGTTTTGGGGTCTCGAAGAAGTAGAGTAATCAGAAAGAGGTGGAGACTGGGAGACAAAGTTGGAGTTTAGGGAAATGATATGGCAATTGAGACTGGATGCCTGTAGTGGAAAGAGTATGAATGACCACATTTCCATTACTCCAGCTTTAAAAGTACTTTCTGTGGACCCCAACAGACATAATGTTAAAAGCAGTTAATTAATTGTACATAGCCCCTAGAGTGTAATATTTAGTGTCTAGATAAGGATATGTTACAATTTAGTGTCATGTCAAGGACATGTTACAATATAGACACAGTTATACACATTGGGGAATTTTTATGTGTGTGTGTGTGTATATATATATATATATATATATATATATATATATATATATATATATATATTATATAAATTTATATACAAGTATTTATTTATTTACCTATTTATGTAATTATCTACTTACTCAACATCAGTTTTAATATGTATTCTAAGTATTTTTGGGTGTGTTTTTATGTATTTATGTATTTATATATTATATAAGGGTAATTAGGAAGTTTTAAAAGTATGAAATGTCACTGTCCTTCAAGTATTGTAACCATACATGTTTATAGAAGTAAAACAAAAAATTGATCCTGTTTCACCACTGGCATGCTGCCTTAAATCTTGTATTTCGTTCATTAAACAATTGAATAATTGATATGTTAATGGCCAGCCAATGAAATTTTAACTGTTATTATATAAAAGAAATGGTGAATATGTTATTGGTGATTCTGATGAGGTCTCCGGAAGGAGATGAAAGCGCTTAATCTGATTATTTTTCATGTTTATGTCTTTGTCTAAGTCGCACTATTAAAGTCTTTGAATATTGAATTTTCGACATGGTTTGTTTATGAAACTAAGGAACTACTAGAGGGAAGACAGCCTTTACTGTACCGGAGCTACACTGATTTAAGTATTTGCTGCCTTTGGTTCTTTTTATATACTTTTTTCCTCATACCTACTCATAGCCCTAATGTCCTTGTCAGAAGAGAGAAGTTTAGAAGATGACGTTCGAATCTCAGGCACCTTGTAAAACTTGTCAGGTTTCTTAGCAGCAGAAGGCTGAAACTCAGGAGCTTGAGAAGAAGCAGAAAAAGTAGACAGAAGGGCTTCCAACACAAGAGGAACTGCAGAAGGCCTGGGAGACTCCATCTTTAAGAGAGCATAGTACCTCTTTTGGACTTCAGATATTTGGGAACTTTCCCACTGAAAGTGCTCCATCAGTTTTACTATGGTATCCCCAAGGGAAAGCCCCTTAACAGGAAAATCAGGAGAAAAGTATTTTCATACCCCAACTCTAAAGCAAGAGAGGAATAGCGAGAGGAATAGCTAGGAGAGGATTAGCTAGGGACACTTCCTCAGAATCCAAGTCCACATCTTCATTAGAGGAATAAGACTCCCTAAGTCTTTTAGAGGGAGTAGAAGAAAAGGGAAGAGCACAAGGTGCAGACAACCCTTGGTGCATTTCAAGATCATAAGGGCTTTGAAGACACCCTGAGTGAAATCCTACCACTCCTTATGGGGATCCTTTTCTAAAGGAGCCACATTCTTAAGAGTTCTGCTTCTGCTTGAGAGGAAAGTCTGCTCTTATAAGCTTAGGGAGATCAGAATCTTGCATGACTTCAATAAGGGAACCAGGGACTTTTTGCCTAAGAAGTATTTGGAGAAACTCCCTAGGCCTCTCCAATATAATTAGCCAAGGATCCACTTCTCGTCTGTAGCAGAAGTACGCTCAGTCTCAGCAGTAGTGCGAGTAACCAACCAGTATTGGCCTCCAACTGGATCTCAACAAAGAGGGCTGGAGTCAAAACCAGACATTCCTTGGGCTCTTCATCCGACTGGATTGAGACATCCGGTAGAGGTTAGACAGCACAAGTCTCCAACTGTATCTTTCTACACTACGTCTTAAGAGGCGTCTGCACATCTGGGCAGGCAGAGTCAGAAGCCATAGTTCCTTTAGCTAGCAACTTCAACACAAGTTCTCTGCGTAAACAGAAAGGGAGCAGAAATGGCTATGAAGGGTCTTGGGTACAAAAGCCTGACAAACAACACACTGAGTGTGATCATGGTCTGCATCTAGTTAGAAAAGGCACTTGTTATGTCCAGCTTTATGGGGAATCTGCCTCCCACACTCACATTTCCACTTTCTGTATGACATGTACAAATGGTAACCCAACAAAAAGAAAGAAGAAACTGTCCCTAGTGGGGTATATCTGCCGTAGGGTCTGTAGCTGAAAACAATACGACAAACAACTTCAAAGACCAAATTCAAAGAAGTGGCATTTGGAGTGGAGGCAAAGATGTTCTGAGGATTAGGAGCTAGTATACAAGTTATGTACATTATTTCCTGGATGTAGGACGTACATCTAATGCACAATACCTGGAAGGGCCTAAGGCGGTATGCTGTCCAGAAGTAGAGCTATCCTCGGTAGGATATCAATGTAGTAAGGAATACTGCAACAGTGATAAGGAAGGACATCTAGTACTCATAATCAGTCTGGCTGACCAGAGATCTTGCAAAGCAGCCAGGGTCTGGTCACTACATAAAAACACAGGATACACCATACACGTGTAAGAGTCAGGGACATGTCTCTTCCAAGTCCCCTTTCACTGAATGCTCAGTTCCACAACATCCAAGAACAAGCACAACATCTTCAGGAAGCAGGGTGAGTGGGACAGTCAGCTGAACAATGGACTTACACTATGGACACCCATGCCTTTTCAAGCTCTCTGAGTGCTTGTACTTGTGGTATTACACTGATGTTCTTACATATGCCTGGAGTTGTGTAGAGGACCCACCTACTAATTGCCCAGTGAGGAACTCTCAATAGTTATCTGTTTAGTTATAAAGAAAGAAGGGTGACTGTTTCTTTCACGGGTATCTCCAAGTGTTGGCATTAAAAACTGATATGAATGGCAGTTTACCAACTGATGTTCCTCCCCAATACAATAAAGGCAATGATTATGGAGGTATTGGCTAGAAATTTGATGGCTTACAGAGCACGGGACTTCACTAACAAGAGAAAGGCTCATGCTCCAAACAGTGTAAGCAGTAAAAAAAAGAAGTGTTGAGCCAAGGACACATGCATATCAATGCCACACTTACATACTACAATGGAGGTAATGATTTCCACTTACCCATTCCAGTGCCTGCAGGTGCAACCTCTCTTGAAAAAATTTCTAATGCTTTTTTTTGACTGTGGTGTACAGCGAGCCAAACAACAGCTTCACGTGGGCCCTGTTTTAAAACACAGAACTAATTTTTGCATATACCATATTCTACAATCACATGACACTAAAAACAGATTTAAACTGATTTACTATATTACATCTACGCCATACTTTTAGTAATAAAAGTAAACTAAACAAGAGTAGGTCAGCACTAACCAGTTAACAATTTTGCACAGTTATACATATATCTATCTATCTATCTATATATATATATATATATATATATATATATATATATATATATTATAGACAATGTACTTACATTATCTCCCACCATTCTAGCATTAGGACCATAAGTACTTTCTGAACCAAGAATTTGAACGTTAACAGCAGTATAATCATCCAGTCCAAGCTGTGTGAAGATCCGACGTGTTCTGCAATCAATAAACAGCACAATGATCACTTATCACTGACAAAATGAATATCAAACTTGTTTATATTTTCAGTTTAACATTAGTAATAATAAAGTGCAAGCTACATTTCATACAAAGTGAGAACAAGTTTTTTAATTTTTATCCAACCTTTCACATATAACATACTTCTATTTTTACATTTTGTCTAGTTCCTAATTATGAAATTTCCCTTAATGTTAAGCAAATGTTTTGTAATCAGATGCAGCTGAGAATATAACAAAAGGTCAACTAATACTGCCAGACAGAACAAGAAACAGTTTGGGCCAGATTCCAAAATGATTTATATTTGGTTCTTATTACAACTGTCTCGACAAAATGTCCTGCCAGATTACGAAGTACAGTGAAATCAGGGTGCTAATGTCTACTGCTCAGATCTATTGCTTGTACCTCAAATTGCATATTCAGCCATTAAAAATATATCACATTACAAACAAGGCAGTTTTAGGTGCAATATCATCTGCACAACAGATTAATTCCTCTTCAGACATCTGAACTCTAAACAAAAAGAAGCAGCCCTAAACTAGGCCTTACTAGACAGCTAATGCTCATTTTTATTTATTTTTTTACTTTATTGATAAATACTCCTTGCAACATACTGATACTCTTTTTAAGAGCACAACCAGTGATTATGTTGCACCAAGCAAACAACCCTGAGGAGACCAAAGTAAATGCCCCCAAGAGCTATGCACTAGTCCACATGTGATGCAGACCTCACTTAGGTATTATAAACTTTTGAAAATCTAGCCTAACAAAAGAGAAGTGAAGATGTTAAACGATTACTTTCAATGATATTAATCATTTAAAAACCTAAGATTTGAATTGGGCAATAATTTTCTTTTAATAAAAATAAGTTTCCAATCTTAAAAAAAAATAAGGATAATTTCAGCATATCAACCGAGCTGTAAAGATTTTGAATTCACACAACACACTAAATACTCCAAAAGGGAATCAGATCATTAGATATTTTAACAATTTTGCAAACCATGCTGATATCTAATAACAGCATTGATAAAACAGACAGAAAAATTCAACACTGTTCTTCTGTACCTTTTAATACTTCTACACCTGAAAACAGGAAAGCCAACCAAACTTCATGCTTTATTCCTCCAAGCTAAAAAGAGCACATTTGTCTATGTTGTATTACATCATTAAAACAAGATCTTTAAAGAGCAGCTGCTGCAGCTCTTTACTGTCATTACCAGCCAGATGTGCCACACTAGCTTCAGCAACTTTAATGAAGAAATGCTTAAAAATTCAGCCATGACTTTGGAAGGGAAAGATCATAATAGATTATTTTGGAGAACTCTTCAGCTGACCTTTTTTTATGTTCTTGCATTTTCAGTAGCACTGTTAATGTTACATTCCATACTAGCACATTTTTATAAAAAGAGTATGGCCAGTACGGAATTGTACTTAATTTGGATCATAATGGCTAGGTTGTATAAATTCATTTATTCTTGCTTTGACACCTGTTTCATCCTTTTCAGTGTCATGGAGAAGTGGTAGCCTCTCTCTGCACACAAGTGAACATAAGGCAGAGAGATAATCTTAGATGGGATGACAGCCCACAACAGGATGCACACATATTTCCTTACACACTGCATGCATACATATGGGTAACGCAGATGACCACCAGTTCACTTAACAAACACCATGTCTCTGAGACATGAAAGGAGCACAGTGCACCAGGTAAAAATGGAAGGAGATATAGTAAGAACAAGACACACCTTAGAGAAGGCACCCAAATGGGAAGCAAATCAAAAAGCCAAGAAATGTGAGGCAAGAATGTTAACTACTGCACACTATGCTAGTGTGCCATCAATTACATTAACCACCCCATAAAATACCCGGGTTACCTGTGCAAGAGTTCCGAAAACCCTCAGGTACAGATAAAAGCCAAAACTGAGAGTATATTTCCACAACTGATGACATGTACACAGCTTGGAACATTTCTCATCAAACTTGATTTACCTAAATCTCTGATATGCATCCAGCACAAAAAATATTTTGCTTCTGACAGGGCAGAACCACTTTTTCAGCTCTAGGTTGTATATATTACATTTAAACGTATAAGCTTGAAGTGATGACATATGTGACTAAAAGAGACTTCCTAAATGGATGACATGACCATTTCTAAAGATGCACAAAAAATATTATGTTATTCTGAAAATAACATCAATATCTCACAGGATGTAATTTTGTTGTATCTTTCGGCTTTTTCCCGGTTAGGGGTCGCCACAGCAGAATTCCGGTCTGCTAATGACTGGCAGTAGACTTTTACGTACCAAGTTGCCAGCCCTGATGCACAACCTTCAACGAAGGTCCGCCCATTCACTCATGTCTCCACACAGAAGACGCTTTAGCTGAGAATCGAACAGGATAACGTCTTACTGTGAGGCGACGACGCTATCGCAGCACCACCACCACAGTTTGATACTTTAAAATGTCACTGCTTTTCTGTAATCCTAATTAAGAGAGTTTCGGAATAACCTGAGTCGGTTTTGAGAAATAGAGATTTAAAAAAAATTCAAACCATTTTTACTGCTAGTAACAATAAGAACTATAGCCTATTTTTGTGTGTACATCAAATATTTTTCTGATACTATGTAGACGTACATATACATATGTATGATTTGTGCTGAAACCCATTTGGGTTTCTCTATCATGATTCACTTTCTACACTTTTAATTTAATGTTAATGTCATTTTTATCAATATTCTAAAAGATTATGTACATCCTTTATGTTAACCATGTTAGAAAACAACAGAGGACTCCATTAACAACATATCACTAGAGAGACATTTGTTTTGTGAAGCAATTATCATTTACTAAATCTGCATTTATTAGCATTAACTTGTTTAGTGATGAAAATAAGATGCTAAAAGTTAACAGTGACAGCTTAATTTGAAGAATAACATAGGCCAGACATTGGGTTCAGGCGCCTAGGCAGCAAGACATTTCCCTGTGGTACATTTGACTGGGGCACATGGCTGAAGTGACAATTCAGCTGCAGAGAAATATGGCTGTTTGCAAATTCCCTGTGGCCAAAGAGAAGAATATGTTGCCATGCCCACAACTTCAATAACCAAATGCACAGGGGGAAAACAATGTCCATGTCCCACAAGGGAACATGAGACAGCAGGCAATATAGCAGGCATCAGCAGCTGGCTGGCCCGAACGGCATGTCAGTGGCAGTACAAATGCAGTGCACAATGGACAGTGCCTTTATAATTGGAGTGTGTGGACCACTACCCCCTTTACAGTGTCTAGGGAACATTACCTAAAACACATACTGGAGCATAAGTGTGACTACAGTAGCCTACAGGATTTTCTCCATGCTGTAGCACACTTCTACATGTTGTAGTTACATAAGTATGTACTGTACACTGAGCACATGGCTGGCCAGACGGCATGTCAGTGGCAGTACAAATGCAGTGCACAATGGACAGTGCCTTTATAATTGGAGTGTGTGGACCACTACCCCCTTTACAGTGTCTAGGGAACATTACCTAAAACACATACTGGAGCATAAGTGTGACTACAGTAGCCTACAGGATTTTCTCCATGCTGTAGCACACTTCTACATGTTGTAGTTACATAAGTATGTACTGTACACTGAGCACAACACTCATTATTTCTTCTGCCACTATGCATTTGGTTATTATAGCAATAACGCTGGTAATGCGGATTTAACCACGGTTGGCGTGGTTTGGTCCCGAAGCCTGAGGGACCAAACAAAGACAACCGTGGTTAAATCCCGCATTACCCACACCAAGAAGTGGGTTATTGTTATTATACAATGACATTATTTAAGAAAATAAATAATTACTTTTCTTAAATAATGGCATTGTATAATGCCTCTTTGCTGCCCTTCCGCAGCTGTCTGGTATTCCACGGTAGTTCTGATGTACTCGCGATGCCTACGCAGTACATCAGAGTTGTATAAAAGCAACGGAGAATGCAAGATCTCCGTTGCTATTGTCTCGCTATGTTAAATGGGTTTAACATAGCGAGACAGCTTTAAAATAAGCAACGGAGATGGCAAGATCTCCGTTGCTTTTTACACACTGTGTCGCTATGTTAAAGGAGTTTAACATAGCGAGACGGCTTTAAAAAAAGCAAAGGAGATCTGCGTTGCTTTTTTTAAACCTGTGTCACTATGTTAAACTCTTTTAACATAACGAGACAGTGTTTTATACTAACGGAAAAAGTCCGGGCGACCGGACCTTTTTCCGTTAGTATATTGAGGGATTTACAACGGGCACGCTGGTTGGGATGGCCAATCAGCGTGCACGTTTTAGAGGAGGAATTGTATAATAAAGCTGTGAGCATGGCAGTGTGTGCTTCTCTTTGCCCACAGGAAATTTGCAAAGAGCCATATTTCTCTCCAGCTGAATGTCACTTCAGCCATGTGTCCCCAGTCAAATGTACCACAGGGAAATGTCTTGCTGCCTAAGCGCCTGAACCCCCAGACATTCAATAGTGTGACAAACACACAGGTCATTCAATGGTCCACACAAATTAGCAATCAGAACATCCATGGAACAGCTGCAGTGCCAATTCTTAATTTGGCACCTACTTTGTTTTAAGTCCTAAGTTCTTTCTTAGTATCCTTCTTTTAAACATGTGCTGTTTCTAACTCCAATGCAGCTGCACATCCATCCCAAAGGCATGCCTTAAACACATGCATGGACAATGTGCCCTACAAAAGTGGCACACACCCTTCCTCCCCACCATTGCCAGAAACCAATCAGTACTCAGAGGCACACTGGTCCTTTTGATGACGGACCCATCATTTCTGCTCTAGCCAATGCAAGGTGTGGAAGAGGACATCAGTGTTATCTTACCTACACATTTTATTTCCGCTTGGTCCTGCAAAGAACAGGACTTTAAAAGCATTACATAAGAAAGCAAGATGTGGAAACCATTTTACTGCAAGTTAACATTTACTTATATATTTGATTAATTTATTTATTTGCACTTTTTAACCAAGAATGTCCAAATGGGCATGGAACTCCTTTTCAGTGGACGCCAGGGGAGAAAAGCTCCATAGTTACAGTCATACATGAAACAGAGTCATGAAACAGAAACATAAAACAATATGTGAAACAGAATCATAGAACAACTACATAAATCTGCAGCACTCATTGATAGTAATTTGTACAATTAGGTTGTATTTACCTATTGAGTAAAAAAAGAAGAATATATAGGTGAAATTGCTTTCTAAAGAATGCTAGTGATGTTGCAAGTATGAGTGTTAGGAAGTTGGCATAGCAAATTCCAGCAAAATTAGAGTTAATGAGTAAGGAAATAGATGTTATTGGATACACTTATTTAGAAAATATTTATTAGGTACAAGTTATTTACACAGGAGACTCTTGATTCCCCCAGCAGCATTCCTTACCTTTTGCCAGGACGGGTCTATATTATATCCTCGAACGCTTAAAAAAGCGAATGCTGATTGATCAAACTTATTTTCGCGAAACTGCAAAATATCGAAGCAGCCGAAACTCAAATTTTTTCCTAGGGAAAGAATTCGGTTGTCCGTTTCTGTTGCTTCGGTATTTTCAGTGTTATGGTGGAAAGTTACCGGTCGGTTTCAGGTAAGTGTGCGATTGTGTGGATGTGAGTGTTAGGGTGATTTAGGTGAGTTAGGGTTAGGGCTTGGGTTAGGTGTGTGTGCGATTGAGTGGACATGAGGGTTAGGGCGGATTTAAGTGAGTTAGGGTTATGGAGCGGGTGAGGTCAGTGTGCGATAGTGACAGACCTTAGGGTTAGGGTTTGGGTTAAGGTAAGTGGGTAGTTAGTGGTGCGTGCATAGTTTAGTATAGGGTTAGGTATCAGATTTTAGGTGTATGTGTGTGGATTTCTGTTTGTTTGGTGTGCTTGTGTTGTGTGTATGTGTTTTGGATCAGCGATTTTTTTCCCAGGGAAAAAAATCGCTGATCTGACAGTTTGAGATTGTAAGCTTTCGCTTAAATTAGGTTGATCAATCAGCGTTCGCTTTTTTAAGCGTTCAATGATATAATATAGACCCTACCAGGACAGGCGATGAGATCAGAGAGAAACAGTAAAGGCAGGGGGGTAAGGGGATTATCTAATGTGTTAGAACAACACAGTGATGAGTCTGAGGTAGATTTTGAGCTGTGCTTTGAATGAGAGGGGGCTTTCATTAAGCCATAGGTTTAGGAGAGTGAATTTCATATTCTGGAGATTTGGTTGCCATATAATGCTTTGCTTACTGAATCGTTAGCTTTGTGTATGTGTAGTAAGGAGTTGTATGCGTATTGTATACTTCTTCTTGCTATGTATAGCACAAGGATATTTTTTAGACTGACTTTTTTTTTGAGACTAGATTGGGTGTCATAAGTAGTTGAGTGTAACTCACTCGTGACCCAAAAATATTTTTAGGGAATCAGGAAAGAGAACAGCAGCATCAGTAACATCAACCAAAACTGAAGATATCAATAAATTCTGGAAACACATGTATGAAGAACCTGCAGAACATAACCAAGCTGCTGAATGGTTGAAATTGGTGAAATAACCAATAAGAAATGCTAAACGAATAACTGAAAAACTGAGCAGAATTAAAACAAAATTAAGAAAGGCTCCTAAATGGAAAACTCCAAGTCCAGATGCTGCACCCAAATTCTGTTTAGATGTACTAACATCTTTATATAGAGATTTAACTTTGAAGAAAACTTACTTGTATGCTCATCCTGATCTGCTATCAACCAGGTTAAAAGCAGGAATAAAAACATAATAAAGATTTTTTTTTTTTTTTTTGCTAAAGAATGCTTTTTATTCAGTCATTCTAAACGTAAAATATAAGAAAGAAGAGTGAAAACTTTCCAAAAGAAACACAGACAAGCTGATTTCAGAAAATCATTCAAGGTTGGTTTTGCTGATTCCTGCTACTACTTCTGGTACCTTATTACCAGAACCAGCAAAACCAACCTCGACTGCTTTTCTGAAATCAGCGTGTCTGTGTTCCTTTTGTAAAGTTTTCACTCTTCTTCCTTATTTTTTTACTTTTTAGAGCGAACGAATAAAAAGCATTCTTTATTAAAGAAATCTTTTTTTATATTTTTATTTTGCACTTTTTAATCTTTAAGTAAAACACTGGCTGCAAATGTTTTAAAATGTGGCAAAAATGCTAAGTTATGTTGAATGTAAACTGAACAAAACAGCTCTACTATTTTCTATATGTATTTCTGCTGCTCACATTAATTATAAGCCTTAAGATCACAGCTGTGCTGTGGGCAGAGTACTTTCTTGCCACTGTGTGGAATCACCAGTCTCATTAGAAGGTACTTCCTATACTGCTCTCCTGTTAATGCAATCCACTTGGACAACCCTGATTAAATGGCAATGTCAGGACTTTAATCAACATCTGTTGATGGCTATTCCATATAGGCGAGCAGCACTGCTGTTTTCTTCTCAGTAATGCAGTACTATTATAGAAGGCTAACAGGCAAACTTAGTTTTAATGGAGCCTTGCATCCGCTTTCTTACTAAAACTGATTATACATATCACAAGGATCTGAGAAGTATCACAAGCAATCAGTTGCAATAAACTGAATTCCCCATGTTCCTTGAATGTAATCTTTATGTATTTTAAGTACTCAGGAAAGCTGCTTTCCAGTACAAAACAAAAATGTATTGGTATATACAAATGTGCTTTGTTACCATAAGCTACATGCTGAACTGAGTTAGCTGCTTTGAAATTTCTATTCTCATGCACATATTTCTTAACAGCTAACAAGATTTTTGAAGCATATTTTTACCATCAAAGCAAGTCACAGAGCATGTTAATATCATAGCAGATCAGCACTTAAATTCTAGATGACAAAGTACATTCAAACTTAGAAAATGTATGATAATAGCAATGTCACGTTTTATTTTCGCTTTTGACAAGTTAACCAAAACTACATAGTAGCTGTACAACAGCACACCCCACCCCTTCACCCAGTGTGTGTGTGTGTGTGTGTGTGTGTGTGTGTGTGTGTGTGTGCGGAGGAAATGTAGGGAGACGCGATCACAGACTGTTTTTGTTTAAGGCCACTGTGTGTGCATGCGTTTGTGGAGGAAATGATGTACGGGGAGGAGAGAGAGAGACAAAGTGTGTGTGTGTGTGTGTGTGTGTGTGTGTGTGTGTGTGTGTGTGTGTGTGTGTCCGTTTGGCTCTTTGCCGCTGTCTTGCTAATGACAGAGGGACAATATTTTACTTAAAGACTAAAATATTGTCCCTCTGTCATTATTTTTAGTGTTTAAGTAAAATATTATATGCCTGTCATTAGCAAAACAGAGCCACAAAGCCAATTTCAATAAAAAGCATTCTAAAAAAAAAATCCTCCTAATCCTTAAATGTGAACCTGCAAGCTAATCTAAGAACAATGCTTGTTCCATATAGCAGTGATAGGTCTGTGCTTGAAATGCATCATGTTTTATGTTTTCTGAGCTCACAGACCCCTGGGAAAACGGGCAACAGCTTTTTGCAAGCGTGTTAGTGATTGCTCTTTCTTACAGATGCAGTGAAATTGGAGGAAGAATAATAAACTAAGGGGTGCGGGAGGCAACATTTTCAATAAAGGTTGTGCAGGATGCTTTCCTCTAATAAAAGTGCTGTTGCAATGTCCATAAACTGTACAGCCCCTAGCACGTGTGACTTGAAGGCATACTTACTTAGTCTGCCAGTTTTGTAGAATTTCGGCCAAACAATTATGAGATATGACATTCTGCGGAGACACAATGGGACTATTTCTAACAAAAATATTTTGCTGTATTATAATAGGACGGAAGCAACATACAGCATGTGATATCCCTCCTCTGGGCCAGTAATCAAGGAATCCCAATCCTCCCCACTGACATCAGCGGGAGGCGTTCACTTGGAATAAAAATGGATACACACATTATTTCCAGGTGCAGCTCTCTGCACCAAGCACAACTTCCCTTAAGAGTACACATGGAACACACTCAGTCTGGGGGCTGAGTTTCCCTTGCTCTCTCCAGGCTCCCAGTAAGATATCCCCACTGGCACAGCTGTGTCCTCAGCTGACTGTTCCAAGCCAAGTCCTCAACCACCCTCTCAGTGAAACACACATACCCCCACACACACCTGGGAAAAGCTGACGCAAATTTACTAGCTCTCTGCTACCTTTGCCCAGACTATAAGGTAGTTATACTGCCACCAGCCAACTACTCTAAGGCTCTTACAAGGGTACCCAATTATGCTGAGTAAAATGAATCTTTACACAAATGGTGGCATTTGACCAATGCAGCAAGGCTTTCGGGAATGGCTACAGTGTTACCAAATAAATATAAGTACTCTCAAAGGTTAAAATATTTTCCAAAAGACCAGCCACAATGAAAAGTTTAAATATATTTAATAAGAAACAAAAGAACATGAAGATACTGAATATCTATTTACAATAAACACCAGAGTTTCAATCACAGGACATATTAAAATAACACAGATGGACAGATTCATACAGCTACAGAAAAAACAGTACTTAACTAATCTCACTATATTTTCCTGACTGATCTAAGCAATTACTACTCCCTAGTCACTTACTAAAGCAAGGCAAGATGAAGTGGGTGAGTGGTCTTCCTTCTTTGCAAGGTTTCAAAAACAGACTGCCCGGAGACTTCTGTTTCCTCTAGTATTAAAACATAATTTCAGTGCTGGATTACAAAATGACATCACATATATCTGGTCATCTGACTTTGGTTCCTGCACTATTCCCTTTGCTAGAAACTGAACCAGTATTTAGCAGATATGTGTAAACATGCACACAGAGCTTTGCTGAAATGTGTTACAGCATCTGGAAGCTATAAAACCATTTCAAAACTTCCACCCTTCCAGGGTAGCAATTAGTTTACACCTAAGAATAATAGAGTAGAATTCCTAGTACTGGTTTTCATAGACATTTCATCTCTGGCTGCAATCAGAACTGTAAGATACTATCTTTATGGCCTAGACCAGGTAATTTAATTTCAGACTATTTTTCAAAGTTAGCTGGACTGAGATTAACCTCTTCTCTTCCAGTATCCTCTGTTATAATATATTCATTTCAACAGTTAGAATACAGTCTGACATACATGTGTAATTATTTTTTGTCCAGCAGAACCCACTGTTAGTACGATTTTAACACAAGCATCTTTACTAATACATCTTCCACAAAAGCACCTGTACAAGTCAGTTTGACATAAAAATGACATACAATTCTTTACAAAACTCCAGCTAGCTATGCTGGCATATATTACACATCCACTGCCCTACTTCTCCTGGCATAGCTGGCAATATCTCACATCATCACACAGCATTATGGTCCTCATTAAAAAGCAGGACGAAGACAGCCTTCAGTAATGTCTTACCACTGTATGATGTCTTGTCTTTCAACACTTTTCCCCTGGCACTGTGTGAAACACTACCTCACTTCTCATGCATTATCGGACTGCCAGAAAACACTTTTGCTTTGTCATTTATGATGGTCAGTTGGGGGAGCACCATGCAGAATGGGGCTCTTGTTTTCTATTTCCTAGGTGTGAGAAGTAGCAGATAAACATAGACAAAGGGAATATTTCCCTTTGGTTTACATAATTACAAACATTATTTGGGACAATTTCTTTCTAGTATGCATGAGCAAGACAAAACATGAAAAACAATCTAGACTGTTTCCACAACTAAGTAATGAAATTTGATTTAACCCAAATCATTTTTTTTCATCTAGACATGTAAGCACCAAAAGAAAGTTACAAATAAATGCATATCATCCAAACATGTCATAAGCAATGCAATTAAACTAAAACAGATTAAACCTAAGCCAAACTCAAACATTATTAAAAGTTTTACAGATGTTGAAAAAAATACATGGTTTTCACAAGCTCTGCCACAGGTACTTCTAAACAACTGAGAGAAAGATTATACCCACGCCCATGAGACATTTTTGCCTTGCATTTTTTAATAATAAAACATTTTATCATGGTGCTGGGATAGCATTGTCGCCTCACAGTAAGACATTGTCCTGTTCGATTCTCAGCTAAAGCGTCTTCTGTGTGGAGACATGCGTGAATGGGCGTACCTTCGTTGAAGGTTGTGCATCAGAGCTGGCAACTCGGCATGTAAAAATCTACTGCCAATCATATCTGTTCAACTCTTAGTTGTGTTTGATCGATGGAGTTGGGCACTATAATGCATTTGTTCATATTAAATTTTAATCCGTGGCTTTGACACCAATCATTTATTTGTGTTAGACCCTCTTGTAGGATGTTGTAGTAGTGGGGAAATCTATGAGAGCTCCCAGTTTACAGTCACCTGTGAACTTGGTGAGCCAGAGACCTTTGACATTAGCCTTGACTTCCAAGAAGCAGACACCAAACAACAGCTGGCTCAACATGGAGCAATGGAGTACTCTGCTGGTGGCTGGTCTCCTGGCGGTAGAGGGGGTATCACCAATCCTAACTTCTTGGGTCTTGTCTGTGAGCCAGCCAGCAATCCAGTGAGTTACCTACGGATTTATGCCTAGTTTTGAGAGTTTGTCAGCAATATTTGGGTGGGGTATTGCATCAAATGCCTTGGCCAGGTCAAGGTAAACAGCATGCACTGTTTTACTCTCATCCACTACCTTGGTGACCTTCTCGAAGAAGCCTACCAGGTTGAACAGGCAAGACCTACTCTTACCACTGCCAAACTGGGATGGATCCAGGGACTGTAGGTTGCCAAAGTCTTTGTTTATCATTTCCATAATAACTTGTTCCATGGCTTTGCATATTAGACTTGTCAGACTGATGAGTTTGGAGTTGACTGATGGTACACCATTACGAAGAGGGATGACAGTTGTGGCCCTCCATTCACCTGACATGTCACCTATTTTGAGGCTGTAGATAAAGAGTGTCTCAAGTTGTCTTGCTAGGTCATATTTTCTGCTATTTAGGAGGCAACTGGGGATAAAGTTGGGGTCCACTAGGGCAGTGTGTTTGGCCTTAGCTAGTTCCACTAGGACCTGTTGACAGTTTGGGGGGGCATATGCTAGTAGGGATTTCACAAGAGGTACTGGGGATGAGAGCTAAATTTATTAGCCAGTAAATTTGCTATGCTACCCTGGTCATTGAAGGCTGTGCCATTTAACACCAGTTCTGTACACTGCTGATCAATACATTTAAGGTTCCTAATACAGCTAAAGAAGGCCTTGTGACTGTCTTTAGACTGAAACACCATCTTGATCTTGTAATTGACCTCTTAGTTTGTAGTTTAATTACATCAGAGAGTTCTTGTCTCCACAAAAGTTGCTCTTTCTGATTCTGGCCATTACTTTTTTTTCTTTTGTTATGTACCCTGTTAAGGTAAGGATTCAGCCACTGGGATTTGTTTTTGGTTTTAGATCTGGGCTTACTTCTGGTAGATACAGCATTTTCAATGCAACCATTTACATGTTTGTACATGGTTTCTGTAAATAATTCTGCATAGGTAGCTGTGTTCTCAGGGTTTGGGGGAGCCATGAAGTTTGACAAACTGTCGCTTAATAGGATATAGTTTGCTTCAGAATAGCTTCTAACTGTTACTGGTTTAGTTGGGTTTTCCAAGTTGATTTTTATTTTGTGGGAGACAGCTTTGTGGTTAGAACTCACCAATAAAAAAATAACATGGGTGGGTGGGGGGATGAAATGCTCTGCTATGTGGTTGAGTACTAGGTCCAATATGTTTGATGTTCTGGTTGGAATGCACTCTATCTGGTCCAGGATACATGTGTTGATTAAGTCCAGGAAAAATTGTGCCTGTGAGTTAAACACAGTGCATGTTTTACAGTCTATACAGAGGATGTTAAAATTACCAATGAACAGGGTATTTGGTTGTGTGATGAGTACCTCTAGTAAGTCTAGGTAAGAGTTTTGAGCTACGTGGGTCATACAGGGTGACCTGTAGCTGCCCAGGACATGGTAAAGAACCTTGTCTATGCAGACTTGGTCAAGGATGAACTCCACGGCATCATTCTGTTCAACCAAACTTGAGTTGTATTTGTTGCTAAAACAGACTGAGACACCTCCACCTTTAGCTCCTGTCAGTGCTGCTGTTGGTCTAAATCAGTGGTGCACAACCTTTTTGTGGGGAGGGCCACTACACAAAGTCTTAATGTATCTGCAGCCACCTCAAAACATAGTAGTAAGTCGTTACGAGTTAACAGTAGGTACAGGTGACTGGCATTTTTACTTAAGACAGCAGTCATGAAATCGCCTGTTTTCTACATCAACTTTGCATTTAACTTCATTCTGGCTTGCAGCCATGACTTATTACAAACTCTTGAAGAAAGTTACTACTGCTTACAGACTATTAAGTTATAAACAAGAAAGAATACTTACTTCTGCGACTAAAATTAGAGGTGTGCGCAACTGCAGTCAATTAGGTAAGTAAGCATGTGCTGGAAAGTTTGTATGACTGGAGTAAGGCATAGTATTTTTTCACTTTTTAAAATTTTTTGGTTACTCTCTGGGGGCCGGATGGCATTGCGTGGAGGGCCAGATTTGGCCCCCAGCTGGACGTTGTGCACCACTGCTCTAAATCTTTCCTGTGTTACTGGTTAAAGTCCCAAGTACTAGTTTTATACGTTTCCTACTATACTGGGTAATGCTAACTACCATTGCATGGTAAACAGCTTCACATACACAAACATGACTAATTTATAGCAGACAGAAAAAAGCTGAAAACTAACTGCTTTGCCCTCTGGCCAATAAATGAATATGCTTTGAGCTCCTTGGAGTACTTCCTAACTCAGAGAGACCAGACTGCAACAAAACGGGGGAATCTTGGAACTTCTTAATGTAAAAGCACAGCAAAAGCAGCTTTCAACCACAGATTAACACCAAACAACTAAGTCTCTAAAAGGCCCTCTGGCTGATTAAACAATCTCACTTTATCTCCTTGTGCATTTTCCAACTGAGACAGACCAGACTACTTTTCTACTCCCACTAGAAATACAGTCCCAGTCTTCTTAATGTGAAAACACACTTTAGTTAGCCACAAGTGAAAAGGTATCAGAAACAAATCAAACTAGCTACAACAAATAATTCTCACAAAAGCCTACCTGTGAGTCTCACAACTCAGACAGATCAGACTACCTTTCTTCTGCCACTAGAACTGCAGACACAGTTTTCTTAATGTAAACACAATTCTTTAATCAAGTAGGCTAGGTAGTTTAAGGCCTAAACCCTCCCCTCAGGAGAGGTGAGTGTTTCTGTACAGCATGAGTCAGTGGTGTGCATGTTTGCATGGGTGCGTGCACAAGCACATAAGTGCCATGTGTGCACTATCACAGTGCAGTGAATTTACGGCTATAGTACAGTTTAATGTTTGGCAGGTCTGGGCTTGCCTTGCTTTCCTGCTGCTACCCAACCTGGTCTCCATCAGATGGGAGTGGCAGAGCAAATCACTGACTCCTTCCTCTTCAAACAGGAAGAGTAACCTATAGCCACTCACTGCTATGCTTCCTCAGATAACTCTTCCAGCACTGAGGTGGCTTTTCAAGCTCAGGTCAACAGGGCTGCAGTCAGGGTTTCATTTCTCTGCAATACAAACCCAGCAAGGGATAGTGAGCTTTAGTATTTTATCCCAGGAGCATCTACATCCTATGTGATCTCAACACCTCCAGAAAGTAAAAGACGCATGTTCTTCACTGCTACTACACTTAACTGGTCTGTGTAAGTTCAGAGCAAAAGGATTTTCTCATAACTTCAAGCAAAATCTACCCACACCTTGATAAAAAAAGTGTTGTATATACTTTACTGTAAATCTAGTAGCTCTTCTTCTTTTAATGCTTTTTATGGCCCCTATGCTTGAGAGTTATCAAGCTGCTGCCACTGCTCATTTGTTTCCCCAACACCACAGTGAGAGCAATTCTCAGGACAGCTATCATTCAAGCACCATAAGGAGTATTGTGTGTCCTAGGCAGCATTCTGCCAAAGAAGGCATGTTTCCTGAGTCACTACAGCAGGTAACATGTTTTCCATATGTAAGTGCATGCCCCAGTGCACTGCAGCAATGGGTTTTGCACAGTGGGTTGGTAACCAAACTGCATTGCCACTACTCTTCCAATGGACTGTGGCACTGGTCTTTTAGCTCCACTCAAGCACATCATGCCTATCAACCCCATTACAGTTCCAAGAAGCACTCTAGATACTAATCAAACTGATGTCACCTGGGTTGTCAGTTAAGGTTTATCCCTCTGTGCCAATAGAGATGGCACTGAAGTAGCTATTCTATGATGTATTCTATGGTTTGACATATTGATGTTTGCATATTTTTCGTCATGAATTTTACAGATGATTTATCTTCAAGTAGTATTAACTTGCAAGTTTCGGTAAGGAATAATATCAGACTTCTTATATACAGAGGGAATACACCCTTCAAACCAAGGCTATCAAAAATATACTCAACCATTGGAATATACCCTTAGATTAAACCTTTAACAAAACCAGGGGGCAGACGGTCAAGAAACATCCTCATCTATGTGTCACAATGAAACTTCCTAAATTGCTCTGACTTGAGTGTAAGCACTGCATCAAATAGGTTCCTCAGTTGCTCCAGCAGCTTCAGAAACAAATATTACACCTGAACCTGCTAGATGCAATGTTTTTTTTTATTTCTTTTTTTCTGTCACATTTTTTCCTAAAAGTTCATTTATGTTATTGCTGCTCTCTCATACATGGTTTTGCTTCAATGACTTGGAGAAAATTACCAAAACAAAAAAGTGACCCCTATGGCTCCTTCCTAAACAAACAAACAAAAATGCCTTCAATCCTAACGTGTAGCTTTTTGGCATGTGGTATGACCATACCACTCACCAAAAGATGTACCACCAGCCATAAGACGTGTGCTCTTCACAAAACAGTCAAGAAACTTCTATGGCTACTTCACAGTGATTCAAACAGCATGGAATTACTTCAAAAAAAAAAAAAAGAAAATTATAACACTGGGATATTTAGTGTCCCGTGTGTAGTTGTTGTAGGAGATAGGACAATTGCTGAAAATCAGGACTGTCCTCAGCAAAATGGGAGAGAAGGCAACTGCACTATTGGACCAGATGATACGGACAATGTTATGGCTCTAAAAGAGCCAACCTACCTCTTTCACATTTTTCCTAAATTTACAGTTATTAAAGGTACCAGCTACCCGAATACTAGCAGGGTGATCTGAATGTTTTCAGGGACAGATTCATATCCTTCACTAAAAGGCATGGTAAAGTATAGAATGTCTTGCATACTTGCACCTTACTGCGTTATATGGACCTTACAAAGTATAGTGATGAACTATACTTTCTCATTCTTCTGTTACACCCTTCACAAAGGAAGACAGCATTGGATAAACTCTACTAACCTCCTCTCAATGATACAAAGGACTAATACTAAGCTATGTGCTTTGTCTGACCGCATAGAAACAGTCAACCAACTACACTGAGATGAAATGTCAGAAATGGAAAGCCACTTCAGACTTATTTAAAAATAACCAGGCACTGATCTATACTACAGAAGTGGTAGAATACATCTCTGTTACCGGTCCCCTAGGCTTCATGCTAATATTTACATATTGATACTCTTTGAGCTGGGCATATGAGCCTAATATAAGGCAACAACAGCTATAATAAAAATGCAGGACATGTTATGATACAGTAGGCGATGCAGGAAAATGAGACTTGCATAATGCCACTTCAAGGAATAAATAAGTGGGAATGGAGGCATAGGTATACACTAGCAAAGCATGAGCAAAGTAATACTCTATGGAGCCCTCAAAGAATTGGGCTTAGGGTGACAGGCCCCAGTGCTTACCAGTCTGCAGGCTGAAAGAGGGATACACCATTTTTAAAATCCAAAGATGGTGAGGTTACAGATGATCAACAAGGGATCAAAACTGAGTTTCTGTAATTTATGAGAAGTTAAGCCCAATCACAGTCAAGAGACAGAAATCCAAATAAATTCAGATGCTTTTTAGATCAGCAGGGTCAAATGACCCTCTCTAACAGTGAAATTAAGGTAGTGTTTGTCTACAATTTGAAATACAAAATTGTCAAAGTAAGCAATGATATCCATTAGTGTAGAGACTACAGGGAAATAGATCTCTTAGGAGTGTTGGGATGCTGATACAGACAGATGACCTCTCTACCCAAGGAAGGTCCATTATGTCTTTGTAATTGCTACTCTAGAGGACATCATTTTGCTTATAAAGTGGGATCTGTGCTTTTTTTAATTGATTATTTTTATTTTGTATTCTGTTGGATATGTTTTCTGTTGCCAGTCAAAAATGAATAAAAAGTAGTTTATTTTAATTTAAAGGGATAATTTCCCACTATCTAAGTTTATTAAAATAATACGACCTAGACTTCTGGTTCAGATGGAGGCCAAGTAGCAGTTCTGATCTCCGGCTCCTCAACTCTCAATTAGTTAACAAAGGCAGAGAATAACTTATGGTGCAGCAGTGCTGATGTAACATGAGCAGAATCCTGTCTTTGTAGAACCATGCTGGACCCATGACTAGAAAACCTGGAAAAAGAAAGAAAGAAAGACAAGCAGCACTGTAATATTGATTTCCACTGTTGAGGGGCAGTTGTGAGGAATGACCTTCTCAAAGGAGGAATCTGACTGGAAAACTGCAATGACTGAACTGGAATCTTAAGCATCTGCACTCAGTCTTTCCCAAATTATGGCAGAACTGCAGAAGATGAATGCGAAATTTTACTTCGTACATGGAAAAAGTGAATGGGAAGCTTTCCAATATAGAACTGAAGCTTTCATCCTATTCAGATCAACTAGTGACAGTGAGCTCAGAGATGGGGATGTTAAGCAGAGACTGGGATCAACAGAAACATGACTGGAACAGGTGGAAGCAAAACTTGTCAATCTAGAACATAAAGGAAGGTGCAAAAAAAGTCTTAGATTTACCGGTGTACCAGAGAGGGAAGAGGGTACCAAATGCTTACATTATCTGATGCAACAGCGAACTGTATGGATTGGTGTGTGACAAAGGAAGAGGTTAGAATAAAGAGAGCTCATTAGATATTTATTCTCCAACATTTGCAATCCAGGATGCCTAGATCAATTTTAGTCCATATGGAGTCTGCCTTAAAAATACGCTAGTGTCACTTTTGTAGACTCCGGGGAAGATGGTTAAGGTGGGGAATGCTTATGTGTACTGTGCCTACGACAGCTCAGCAAACACCTGATAAATGATGGCTGCTTTTCAACCTACAATCAGATTCTGCAGACAAGCAAAATGGTGCTTTAAGTTACTATACCCAGCCCAGATTAGTATCTTTCTTGTGGGCAGCCCAGTCACATTTACGAACCTAGAAGATGCCCAACAGGAAATGAAGCAGTCCTTTCCAATGGCAGAATGTTTGTGGGGGAGGGGGTCGTCAGATGTCAAGAGGTAGTTCAACTGATTCTTCTACAGAGCAAGGAACCATATGATGGGCAAAGAACAGTTTCCTCTGGTTTGATGCTCTGAAGTGCCCATATCTTATTTAGCTTAACCACTTGAGAATAGATAAGTTTGGATTTCATTTTATGGCTGTTTACAGACTACTGGTGACCATAACATATTTAGTTGCTGCCCTAACCATGGGTTTCAATAAGAGGATGACTCAGAATTTAAGACTAATTTATACTGACTAAATAATGGCTTTGCAGACAGTTTATTTTTTTTTCTAAGAAGAAGATGGCATATGATAAGATTATTATCCTACAATAAAAGGGTTCAGTATTGTCTGTAGATTGATATGATGAAAGCACCCCCTGACAGGGTGGTGGGAAAAGACACTACAACAAGCCATGGTTCTTTGGCTTATGAATATGAATTCATAGCTGTGCTTAAATGAATCTGAGGGGTGGGGGCCAGACAGAGGATGAGACATATGGCAGTAGTCTATTATGATACTCCCATCCACTCTTTCATTGCTGTATGCAGCATGGCTCATCCCTCCTACTTATCTTAACAGAAGCGTTTTGACACCTCCAGTAAAAAGTTTGTTATCAAGTGGTTTTATTATGTAAAATGGTTGTGAAGAAGTTCCTTTTGGGAACGAAAGTGCTTAACCATTTTTTGTTTTTGTATTAAAGTATTTTTGTATTAAAGTATTATTTATACTACTACATCTTGTCAGGACCTTATACAAAATGATAAAATATTAACAAGTAATGAATACAGTTACTTACTGATGGGTTTGAAGTATTTTCAAGTAGTGTTTTCTCATCACTCTCTTTTAATGACTGAACTGAAGTAAGATCAGGAGTATTATGATAGACCTATGAGAGTGAATTCATATTTCCGTAAGGGCACCCATTTCTTAGACCAGCTGGATGTTTGAGGAAAGAATATTTACCAAGAATACTGAAGTAGTGGATTTTTGGGATTTAATAAAACAAAAGTCTTTTCTCATTGTGTTGGCATTATATTAAGGATAAGCTGGAAAAAATCAGTGGGAAGTTGCAACTTTGTCAAGGGGAACTGTTAGAAATTTAGAGTGAACTTGTTAAAGAAAAAGGAGCATTGGAAGGTAGAGCTGTGACATTAAGAGAAAAGATTCAGGCCAATACTGACCACAACACAGACGATAGGTTAAAAACACTGAAAATTAGATACTTTTGAGAATTCTTCCCAGAATGTGAAGCACTTAGCTTTGAGGTTAAGAGCTCAAATTATTGGCAGGATAGTTACTAAGCTACATCACCTGACTACAGGGCATGTGATGTCCTCATCTGGTCAGATTCTAGATGGTTTTGTTCAGTTCTATAAGGAACTCTAACAGGAATATAAATTTGTTTTCTAAGGAAGCTTTTGAGGGGTTTATGCGAGACATGGTTGTTCTAAATTTGGTAGGGCCCCAAACAGAGCAGTTGACGGCTCCCATGACTAGGGTTGAGTTAGATTTGGTACTACAACAGGCTTCTTTAGGAACGGCACATGGAGCTGACATATTCCTACTGAAATGTACCTAAAGGCAAAGGAGTTTTTCCCCCTTTTGGGTAAAGCTGTTTAATTATGTTTTGTCAGGATGACAGATTCCAGACACCTGGAGGCAGGCAGCAATATCAGTAATTTTAAAGCCTGCTAAGGATCCTACCAGTGCATCATCCTACTGCTCTGTATTAGTTTTAAAACATGGTTAAAAGGTTTCTGCAAGCCTTAAGGCCAAGAGACTGAGTATGTTGATCCTTAGTTTAATACATGTTGATCAGACGAGGTTTGTAAAAGGAAGATCCACCTTTGATAATATTGTCAAGGCTGGCCTGCTCATAGAGGATGCTAACTTACAATCAAATCCACTAGTATTGATCACCTTTGATGACAAGAAGGCTATTGGTAGAGTCAGTTGTCTCTATGTACAAAGTCTTAACAGCTGTTGGGTTGCTACAGAGTCTTGTATCTATGATCAATAATGTATATGCTGGAATGAGTGCTAGGATTAAGACTGGTTCCTGCCTGTGACTTCCAAGATGGCTGCACACTGATCAACAACCTAATTTCAGCTATCCCAGTGTGAAAAAATCAAATGACAGATAGGGTCTAGTAATTCTGCAAACCTTAGTAACATTCAGTTACTGACTAGTAAGTACACTGCCTGAATGCCAGCATAGAAGAGACTTAAAGACCCTGAAAGAAAATCAACTAGAAAAGGTGATGAGAAAAATCCTGCAGCTGTTCAGAAAAACAAAACAGTTTAAATTCCAGCTATGGTACAAGAGATGGCTTCCAGTAATTTAGAAGAAAAATAAATGAACACAGAACCGATTAAAATAAATGAAACATTGAATGAAAAATGGAAGAAGCTTTAAGCAGCTATTCAAATGAATGGATAAAACTGCAAAAATCAGAGGTTGAAATGAAGAAAAGGATGTCTGACTATGAGACTTCTTAAGCAGACTGTTTTAAAAAAGATATAGTTACAGGACAGAGCACTTAGAAAAAGTGTGAGATTTTCTGTTGTAGCAAATAAACTGGAAGGAACAGACTGTGTTAACTTTATGAACGCACAGATATACAACTGGACTGGTATTCCCCAGCAGGATTTGTTAACTGAAAGGACACATCGAGTGTATGCTCCAAACCTGGCCATGAGAAAGCAGCCAAGACCTGCATTAGTAAAGATGCAATCATACCAGCAAAAAGAGTTGATCTTCGCAAAACTGTGATATAAGGGTAAAGTATTAAAAATTGGAGATAGTAGAGTGTGTGAAAAGATTACGCACTGTACACCAGACTGAAGAGAAGCAAATTTATCCCAGCAATCAGGGAATGTCAAGAGCAAGTGTGAGATTCAAGTTGCTGAATCCAGCTGTCTTCAGAAAAAAAATTTCTGGAGGATCAAAGACACTTTTTTTGCAGAACAGGCTAAGAAGGAAATAAAAAAGTTTGTCCAACAAAAAGTGAGCCATCAAACAGAAGAGTGTTCTGCTTCTAATTCTTCTGGCAATAAAACTCAGAGAGAGAGACTTGCCAATGAATCATTTTCCAATGTTCCAAAAGAAAATGTTTGAGCGACAGAAAAAAAGCACAGAAGTTAACTAGAACAACCAAGAGTACCTTGGACTTGAACCAGAGTCTGGTGTTAGGAGATGGAAATGAACAGAAAGAAGATAAGCAACACTGAAATTAGTGAGTAAATGTGAGATTATAAAGCAGTCACATCTGTGAAACATGTCTTTACAATAAAAATGTGCCCAAGAAAGACTGGACTTTTGCTGACTTTGTGGGTGGACTGAAAAGGAGATACCCTACCTCATGTCATTAATGTTTAGAAGGACACTTAAAAACAAAAGTAACTAAGCAAAACAATTAATTTTCTTGACATTATTTGTATAAAGCATTTCATGAAATAAATTGCCTGTTATATGGTAAAGCTGATGTGCATATTATGCAATCAGGAGTATCTAAATGAGGGGATATGGGTGAGTCTTTTCAGTGGCTGTGGTATGTGACAAAGATAGCGGAAATAAACAAGTAGTTTTTAGTTTAAGAAATATAGACATGATAATGTATATATGTGAATGCCTGGATTAATGCCCGTAATCTAAAAACATTTTTGTGTGTATGCATATGGGTTTGAAAAATAAGAAAACATGGTAAGCGCATTCTCTTTCTTTTACCAAATAAATGAAGTTGATGTTGAGGGCAGTTGTACATTCTGTTCTTATGTTTCCATGGAGACAAGCTGATTACAGGTGCAGGCAATAAATCTTGAGAGTTGCAAACATTCTTTGCTGAGCGAAATATAAAATTAAAAAGTACACAAGTAAGCAGCTCACAAAAATAAATAAATTAACAAAGTTTGAAATTATTGGAAGTGAATAACAGATAGTAGCTTCCTAGGTAGGTTAAATACTTCAATGCATGTACTAAAACAGTGTATATTTTTATTTATTTTACATTTGTTGACCAGGCTAGTCCAACTGGATATATGTCCATTTTCAGTGGAGGCCTGGGGAGAAAAGCTCTAACAAACAAAAAACACACTATCATTTATAACATGTGACATTTACAAATAAAGATAATCATCCCATTCTTTACATTTTGTTGCATTTCTGTAAACAGAATCATAGTATATTTCAGCGATGATTAGCCATTCAAGTATTTCGCTAATAAAAATTTAATATAAGAGAATACTCTCTTTGTAGTTAACAGAAAAAGTAGGTAGCTTATACACTCTCTTAGTAGTCAACAGAAAAGTAACTAATTTATACAGGTATGGTGATAAGTACTTTGGGAAAATAAAGGTAGTTAGTCAGGGTTAGAACAAGGGCATAGCCACTGTGATTTAAGGTATGGCTTCAATTTGCTTTTAAATAATGTTGTAGAGGTAATGGTGGTTAAGTCTTTTGGGAGGGAGTTCCAGGTTTTGCCCACTGTATTGGTGAACAAGGAGTCACCAGCCAAATTGTTAGCTTTACCTATTTGTACAAGTAGTTTATTTGATGAGTGTAGGGTCTTGATGTTGTTATATGGGGTGATTAGGTTAGTAAGTATTGATGTGTTAGGTTGGTACAGGATCTTGTGGGCAACTGTTAACTGGTTAAATAATATTATATTTGGCAGTTCTAGCCATCTTAGCTGTTTAAGATTATCACAATGATGGGCTCTGAAGGCAGACCCAGTTGCAAATCTGGCAATATTACTGTAGGAGATTGCTAGCTTGTTGATGTTGTTTTTACATAGTTTCATATATATAGACGAGGCATAGAGAAGGGTAGAGATTAAGTGGGTACAGGCAATGGTGGTCCTGGCTAATGGAGTCAAAAAGGATTTAATCCTGTATAGGGATCCTAACTTTTTGTTGACTGTTTTTTTATATTACTATCAATATGGGAATCAAAGGTAAGGTTGTTGTCAATTAGAACCCCAAGAAGTTTAGTAGTACAATCAGGAGATATAATAGTGCCATTGCTAGATGTGACAATAAAATTAAGTGGGGAGTCCCTACAGGTGGGAGTAAATAGTAACAGTTTTTTTTTTTTTTTGGATTCAGAATGAAGCATTGATTTAGAAGCCATTTCTAGACTGTATTAAACACATTTTGGGTTATGGACTGTAGGACAGGTGGTGAGGTGGCAGAGCATATTAACATGGAATCATCCACGTACTGGATACAAGTAGCTTGAGGTATAACAGAATATAGATCCTTTATAAAAATAGAGGATAGGAGAGGGTCTAATATGGAGCCTTGAGGGACACCAAGGGCAACTGGGAGGTGGGGGGATAAGTTGTTCTCCCATAGGACAGCTTGCTGCCTGTTGTCTAAGTATGATTGGAACCACTGAATAGCCAGTGTGTCTAGAGACACATTTTTGAGTATATTAATGAGTAAGTGGTGGTTAACCATATTGAAGGCTTTCGAAAGATCAATAAAGAGGGCTGAGGATAAAGTGTCATTGTTGCGATTCTTATTAATACAGTCTGTGAAAGATAAAAGAGCAGAGGTGGTGCTATGAAATGGTCTACAACCATGTTGGCAGTTGGCTAGTAAGTTGTTTTCTATTAGGTGGTTTAACAGCTACTTATGAATGCATTTCTCCATGATCTTTGCCAGTGGGGATAATATGGCTATAGGTCTATAATTTGATAACTTGTTGGAGTTACCACCCTTATGCAAGGGGATAATGTGTGAAATTTTCCAGAGTAATGGGATAGTTCCTTCAGTAATAGTTCTATTAATCAGGATGGAAATTGGAAAGGCTATGGCTTTTGCAGCTTTTTGCAGGTATTCTGTGGGCAATAGGTCTGCAGAGAGGGTGGTAGGTTTAAGCTATGTAAAAGGGTGCAGACAAGGGATGTAGGAACAGGTTGAAAGTGAAATGATGGGGGTGCATTAGTGATGGAGGTGGTTGATGATGATGTATCAGGGCATAGCTGATTGGCAAGAGACTGAATGGTCTCTGTGAAAAAAGTGTTAACAGTACTGGCTATTTGCTTGGGATTATTGTGATCACAGCCTAAAGGGATGGGTGTGACTGAATGACCTGGGTGTAAGAGTTTATTAATGCCTAACCAGAATTTTTGTGATTTATTTTGGTGGGTTTGTTGGAGCACAAAGTAAAAATTCCTTTTGTCTAACAATATGGCTTTTTTGTTTAATTTCTAAGCTGTCTAAATTTTAATTGATCTACAGGGTTTTTAGTAGAATGCCAGTTTGCCCATAGTTTGTTTCTAAGGAGGATTTTTTTGTGTGGTAGTTTTTGAGAGCCATGGGGCTGGTTTAGTCCTGGCTCTAATTGTACATGTTGGGATGTGGTAGTCCAAAATAGTTAGGAATTTTGAATTAAAGTATTTTACTGCTTCCTCTAGATGTAGTTTTTTTCAGGGATGACCAATCACATGCCATAAATTCATTTTGTAAGCTGTCAGGGTTATAATTCTTGTTGGTCCTTACTGTCCTATAGGTCGTTGCGTTTGGAATGTCACTCTTACATCTGACTATGAAGGTCAGTGAATGGTCACTTATATCTTCGGGAGGGTTCCTACTTTGTAAGTTTGGTGGTGACTATGAGAATCCAATCTAAGGTGCTTTCCTTGCCATAAAGTTTTTTGGTCCTTGTAGGGGGTGTAATGGTTTGGGTAAAACCATATAGGTTAAAGGGGTTGGGAGGATGGCCTAATGGTTAAGGTGTTTCCCTTACAAACACAAGGTGCGGGGTTTGAGTCTCACAAGGGATAACTGGCTAGGCTTAAAATGGCTTGCAAGGGCAGTTAGCTTAGTACTGAACTATGAACTATGAACCTATGTATAATGTGACTTTATTTAAATGCAGCCAGTACCCTTTTTCTTAAGGCTAAAGGTTAACATTTTCTGAAAGAATACAACCTATTCACATCTGGCAGGGAAATAGAGATAAAAAAAGAAAAGAAAGCAATTGCTGTAAGTGGGATCACAGGCTTTAACATGAGCTTTAGTATGGATAACCTTAATTTTAGATTTGGTAATGCCTGTGGGTGCAGCTGTCAATTTGGGACAATTGTTACTATCATGAGAGTTAAACTTCATTACCTGAAGATGTACATAGTTTGTGTGTTTGATTTAAGTTAATATGTTATGGGGCATTCTGGAAGTGTGTTAGTTATTTTGTTTGAGGGTTTTCATTTAAAAAAGTCTTGAAAAATGTGACAAAGGTTCAATGGAGATGACAAAAAACAACTGTTTAAAAGATTAACCTGCCAAACATTAGTAGGTACATGAAACGCAAAGGTTGGTAATAGATATTTTAGAAAAGTTGTCATAAAATAATAATAACTTCATATCATAATGGTTACACTATCAATATTATGTTCTACTTAAATGGCCTTTGTTTATATACAAAATGGTAAGAGTACTGAATTATATTAAGAAATGCAGAGTGCAAACAGCAATGCTGCAGAAAACAGATGAAAGAAATGAGCATGTGAATTTGATAAAGAAAGGACTTCAGGATGGATATTCAGCAGAATATTAGGGACAAAGGAAAAGGGGACGAATTATACTAATTCCTAGAGAAGCGTCAATAGTGACAGAAGAGGGAAAATGATAATAATGGTAAATCTGTGGTAGTAAGAACCCACTGGCAAGGGAGGAGGAGTATGCTGGCATGTATTTATATTCCCTCTAAAACTGCTATTATGGACCTTAAGATTTTTTTTTTTGAGAAATAATCAGCTTTCAGCAAGGATTATTCCTTATAGGTGGGAACTGGAACTTGATTTGCAACAGTAAGGATGAATCTAGAAGGGAAAATATAACAAAAGAGGGTAGCTTTCTTAAGACTTTTATGAAAAAAAATTGTAAGGAAGAAGTGAATTCAGTAGTAGGAACGTGGAGACAATTTACATATTATACCCGAAGATACAATAATTGGGCTAGACTAGACAGAAACTAATTTGAGAGGAACATGTGCATGTAATTGAAAGCTTTGACAGATGTCCAATAACTTCTTCAGATCATGCGCTAATAACAACTAAGATAAAAATGCAGGATAATGAAATGAAAAATGAGACACTGGTGCTTAATTGCATACCTATTAAAAAGAGGAATTTAAGGAATGGGTATTGGAAATTTTTTGAGAGTTATTAGGGAAGACAGAAATTTCTTCAGAAGCTATAGCTAGTGAGTGGAATAAAATGAAAGTGGCATTTAAAATTTGGGTAGAAATAAAAGAAAAGGAAATACAGTTAAGAAGTAACAGGAATTATTTAGAGGGGCTGAAAAAGGTTAAGGTGCTGCAGAATAAGGGGAATAGCACAGAACAGGCACAACTGCAGATTGCTAAACAGAAAATAAGGGAGTATCTGAATGATATACATGAGTTTAGAAAGATTGCTGTTGATCAACATTTTTTTTTTTCTTTCTTGATAATAACTCTTGAGTACAACTTAGGCAGCAGAAAGGAGGAAGTGTTGTTGCCAAACTAAATGAGCTTATAACAAGAAAAGTAATGAGAAATCCTGTCGATGTATTAGAGATCCTGTAGAAATTTTATGTAATTCTGTATAAAGCAGAGAAATGTGGAAATCAAATAAGAGCACAAATGGAATTTTTTATGGAAGACTTAAGTATGCCAAGGATTAGGGAAGAGGAGGCTCAACAATCAACAACTAAAAAAAGAAGATATGAGATACACATGGTGATGCATACAATAATCAATCTGCAGGAAAGGCTCCAGGAACAGATGGTATTCATGTGGACAGACGAAAGTGATAAATATCTGGAAGGTTTTGTTTAATATTATTTTAAAAGAAGGGGAAGCACCAACATTGTGAAAAAAAGCTGTAGTGGCTGTAATACCTAAAGATGGTAACACCCAGTCTCACATAGACGCATTTGAATTTTAAAGTATGATTAGAAAGTGTTTATGTGGTTTACTACTGAAAGTTCGAATCAGCTTCGGTTGACCAATGACAAAGGGTGACTTGAAATGCGGAATCCGAAATTTCGAAAGTAAACCCAAAGCGAAACTGAATACATTGACCACCATGGTTCGATGTATTCAACACAGCAGGAGGTGACGTCACTCACTTCCTGCTATACACATTAACGTCCCGTTGAACTCTATAGTCAATGGTACAGTACTTCTAGTATTTTGCAGGGGGGCTATGCCCCCTTGCACCCCCCGCACATTAAATATACCAACTCCGAGATTGCACTACAGTGAGGAAATGGGCTAATTCCTTGTTCCTCACTGAAGCGCGACCTCCCTGCACAATGTCGAATCAAAATTATCGACCTACACTACCCGTTCGCTGTACTGTAACTCGATCGATTTTGGTTCGACATTCTGCCTACCTGGGAAACTGCCTTTCGGCCATGTGCCGGTCGTTTCAATGTTCTTATAGTAAACCATTTATGTATATAATATCTAAAAAAATGGCAAAGGTGTTGCCAAAATTGATAAATATGAATCAGTGTCATTTTGTGGACAGGAGGCAAACATTTAACATTAATAGAGCAATGATGATCCAGACAGAAGAAGAATGCAAGAAATTACCACTGTTGTTGGTAAGTCTTAATGCAGAGAAACATTCAACAGAGTGTGCTGGGATTTTGAGAGTAGGGCAATGGAAGCATCTGCACTCCCTCATCTAATAACAAGGTTAATTTGGAGGCTATATGAGGGATACAAAGCAAGAATTAAAGTGGGAGGGTTCCTCCATGATACTTTGTGTCTAAACAGTGGAACCAGGCAGGGGTATATTTGCTTTATATTTATAGTCACTGGCAGAGAAAAACAAGGGACTCAGAAATTCAAGGACACAATTGTTATGGTAATCAAGAAAAGTTGACTATTTGCAGACAATATTATTTTGTACCGTATAAAAGCAGAAAGGACATCTCTTTTATTTTGGGAGAGTTTCAAGTCTTTTTGGAATATAAAATTAATGAAGATAAAACAAAGGTTATAGCTGTAAACTATGTACCCACACATGAAGTGGCTCAGCAATACTCATATTTGAAGGGGCACAATAAAATGAAGTCTTTAGGGGTATGGATTAATAAAGCTTTCATTATGGCAGCTAAGAATATGTGGGAAGAAACTAAACACAAGATGATACAAAAAACTGAGAAACTGGAAGCTCTTGTTTATGGATATGGACAGCAAGAAATAAGCAGTGAAACTGGTTATAGTCCTTTTAGTTTTATACACATCAGGCATATTTTTATCAGCCAGAGAAATTATAGACAATAATTAAAGAGCTGAAGGAATTTATCTGGGAGGGGAAGAGAGCAAGGGTCAAGTGGGATATGTTGAGCCTTACAACAGAACATGGTGGTTTAGGATTACCTGGTTTGAAGGTATATTGTAAGAGATACGCAGTTAAAGCTCACATACATAACACAACCAGAAAACTATAATTCAAAGTCAAAAGGGCTGATGATGAAACGGGAAATTAAAAAAAAAAAAAGAGAGAGAGTGAGATACAATGGATATGCAAAGTTTACACACCCCTGTTAAAATGCCAGGTATTTGTGATATAAATAAAATTAGACCACAATAAACCATTTCAAAACTTGTCCCACCTTTAATGTGACCTATAACCTGTACAATTCAATTGAAAATAAACAAATCTGTTACGGGAAAAATATAAAAAATAAAAAACGTACAATAAGCTGGTTGCATAAGTGTGCACACCCTTAAACTAATGCTTTGTTGTGTGCGCACACCCTTAAATTAATACTTCGTTGAACCACATTTTGATTTAAGTACAGCATTCAGTCTTCATGGGTACACACCTGCCATCAATTAAAGAGACTCTGATTAACCCCAAATAAAGTTCAGCTGTCCTAGCAGGATTTTCCTGACATTTACTCAGTTGCCTGCTACATCAAAAGCCATGGTTCACAGAGAGCTTACAAAGCATCAAAGGGATTTCATTGTTGAAAGGTATCAGTCAGGAGAAGGGTACAAAAAAAATTCCACAGCACTGGATGTACCATGGAACAAAGTGAAGACAGTCTTCAAAAAGTGGAGAAAATATGGGACAACAATGACATTGCAAAGAACTGGACGTCCCTCCAAAACTGATGAAAACTGGTCAGGGAGGCTGCCAAGAGGCCTACAGCAACACTGAAGGAGCTGCAGGAATTTCTGGCAAATACTGGTTTTGTACTACATGTGACAACAATCTCCCATATTCTCCATATGTCTGGACTATGCGGTAAGGGTTGCAAAACACAAGCCTTTTTTTACACAGAAAAACATCCAGGCCAGGCTAAAATTTGAAAAACAATACATCAAGTCTCCCAAAAGCATGTGGGAAAATGTGTTATGATCTGATGAGACCAAGGTTGAACTTTCTGGCCACAATTCCAAAAGGTACATTTGGCACAAAAACAACACTTCACATCACCAAAAGAGCACCATCCCCATGGTGAAGCATGGTGGTGGCAGTATCATGCTTTGGGGTTGCTTTTCTTCAGCTGGAACTGGGGCTTTAGTCAAGGTCTTGGGAATTATGAACCATTCCAAATACCAGTCACTTTTGGCCCAAAACCTTCATGCGTCTGCTGGAAAGCTGAAGATGAAGAGGAATTCCATCTTTCAATACGACGAGGACTCCAAACATGCATCCAAATCAATGAAGGAATGGCATCACCAGAAGAAAATTAAAAGTTTTGGAATGGCCCAGCCAAAGCCCAGACCTAAATCCAATAGAAAATCTGTGGGCTGACCTGAAGAGGGCTGTGCACAACAGATGCCCTCGCAATCTGACAGATTTGGAGCGCTTTTGCAAGGAAGAGTGGGCAAATATTGCCAAGTCAAGATGTGCCATGCTGATAGACTCCTACCCAAGAAGACTGAATGCTGTAATTAAATCAAAAGGTGCTTCAACAAAGTATTAGTTTAAGGGTGTGCACACTTATGCAACCAGCTTATTGTATGTTTTTTATTTTTTATATTTTTCCCCTAACAGATTTGGTTGTTTTTCAACTGAATTGTACAGGTTATAGGTCACATTAAAGGTGGGAAAAGTTTTGAAATTATTTATTGTGGTCTCTTTTTTATATCACAAAAAACTGGCATATTAACAGGGGTGTGCACACTTTTTATATCCACTGTATATATTAACTTGTTATACTCTGTGTACAGTTTTATATATGCTCAAAACTGATATATCCTGCCTTGGAATTTTTTTAGGTAGTATTACTGTTAATGAACGTAGACAGTAGGAAGCTATCCCTTTAAATTTTTGTAATTTTTTTTTGTACTTTCGGTGACCTTAAAAAAGTTATATAAACTGAGGTGAAACTTGCATTTCCTTTTCTGATGAAGTCTTTCACTCACGATACACCTATTCGACAAAAGTGCTAAACCTCTGATTTTTTGGTTAATAAATTTTATTACATTTGTTGATAAACTCTCATTGGGTAATCTATTTGGGACTGTGCCTCTGAATCACAAATCTGCTTTCTCTTGGTTCTTGGTATTTTTATTATGTGGAAGCCATTTTGTGGCATATCGATAAAAAACTTTTGCATTACCCTGGATTGTTCTTTACCCTTCAAGCTGTATACTGATACTGATAGTGTCACTACATGCTCCAAGTCTGCCAACAACTTAAGTTACACCATCCCTAACCAAATAGCCATCTCTTACAGTGTTGCAATTGCTAAACAATGTGCTAATAACACTCAAATAAGAATTACTTCTCACTGCTCTCTATTCACTCCCAAACACCCATATTCTCTGCAGCACAGTTATTGCCATTTGCAGATGCACAATACCCTACTTTCAGGAAAAATTTCTTTAATTCATTAACCCTCACTTGTTTGGTCAAAGCTGCAGTCAGTTAGGCCTTCTGCCCTTGCTCTGCTGTTTTCCAAAAACCTGCTGTGACATTACAAAAGATAAATGCTTATTTTCAACTGTTTTCTGCACTTCTGATTAACTAAACAATTAGGGTCGCCACCTATCTGTTTTTTCCAGACTATCTGGAAATCAAACGGATTCTCCAGTAGTCCAGAAAACAGTGTATAAACTCCGGTATTCTGTTTCAAAAAAGGAAACAGATTATCAGAGTTTGTTAAATTGGCTGAAAGCAGACATCAGGAATTGAAAAAGGGGGTGTTCCCACCTGTTGATGTTGTAGTAAGATCACAAAATGGGTGGGATGTGAGTAGGAGAGGGGCAGGGTTATGGGTGATGTAAGCTGTGTGGTCTTACTCCGGGTTTAGCCAAAACAAAAGATGGCAACAACCCTAAAAACAATATTTGCTGCATATCGTGCAACCGTATTTTAGGCTTAGTAAACTGAATCCTTACCTCTGGTCTGATCTTGTATCCCCATCCACCTGCCCAACTGCTGTTCTGGTCTTAAAGCTTGGTAGCCTTTGAGTTGCCTGCCTCTACTATAAATCTGATATTGGACACTCCCCCCAGTCCCATTGCATCAGCTAATTCTACTGAGTACAGTGAGATCAGTTGTGAAGGCCCACCCATTGCATCAGCTCATTCTTCCGAGTACTGTGCAATCAGTTGTGAAGGCCCACCCCTTTAGCTTCTTAACCTTGAATTATCTTGTCTCCTCACTTTCTACTTAAACAAAATATTGTGCCTCTTCCTAATTCGTTTTACTGCTTGTGCATAGGTGTTCAACTGCATTTAGTTTTCCACATTTGTTACTGCTTGGTAGCCTGATTAAATTGATGACAGTATTCTACTGAACTGCTGCTTTATTTGAGCTGTTTTTTACTATTGTGATTTTGAGCTAATTTATCACATTTGCACTGTTTTAAATCAATTTACTGATTAGCTGCATTTCGTTACTGTTTAACTGCATTTCACTGGTATTTACTGCAATTCATTACTCTGTAAATGCACTTTACTGCATTTCATTACTGTTTACCTGTATTTTTTTAAACCGTGAGTTCTGTTTTGTCTGTAAATGGTTAATCTGTGTTTTTTGGGAGTTTTACTGTGTTCTTAACCCTTAAATTGAGCAGCACAGTCTGGATCAGGTTTGCTACATCCAGAGCTGTTTGTTGTTGCCTTCTGTGTTTCTGGCAGCCATCTTGCATTGATAGGGACCTATCTTTTCTGCTAGTGAGAGTACAAGGGCTACCTGGACCTTGTCTGTCACAAGCTGATTAGTAAAGAAAGCAGGGGCTAGCAGGATTAGCTAGATTTCTGTGTTACTAGAATCAGATACACTGTTTTTGACCCATTGCAAGGTATTCCAGCTACAAATTTTCCCTTAGTAGCACTTGTGTGATCACCTAGTAATACTCCTCTTAGACCTCCCACCCTTTATCCCCTTAGCTCTCTCTGGCCTCTCTCCGTCAGGTTCTGACAAATATGGATGGACAATTTCCTATGGTTTTTCCTGCCAGTCTGGTTGATATGGACATCCTGAGACAGTGTAGCAACTGCCTCATTTACATGAACAACCCTCTACTACTACCACCTAGGGACACAATTTATGAGAGATGCAATTACATTAAGAACCTACAGTATATGCTATCCCCCTCACAAGCCAGTATATCTGTCATTGAGAAGGCTGTCAACACAAACACCACACCTCAACCACCACACAAAAGAGACCTCAGAGACAAAAACACACATGAACTCCACTGTCCACCACACCACACACAGTCCACACACCTGTGTCTCACAGCCACCAAAGCCTAAACATAAACCCAACATACAAGTCATAGGAGACTCCACTGTGAAACACACAGATGTGCTCCTCACCAGGCTGGATAAGGAGAAATTCACGATTAGTTGTTTGTCAGGTGTCAGAATACACCATATCACCCATGCACTCAAGTCTCTCAATAACAGGTACTGTTATGACTCTGTCATAGTCCATGTTGGCGTGAATGACTTGAGATGTACTGAACCCTCCTAGACTATATGAAGAGAGATAATGAATGCGCTCACTGAATATGTGTCTCAGGGAGGTATGTTCCTAGCCTTAAGCAGCATTCTACCATCGCCCAGAATAATGCTGCCTCTGGAGGAGAGGCAGAAGGAATAGATTCTTCAGCATCAGAATCTTCATAAGTAGAAAGAGGAGCCTCTGGATGGTCTGTCTGTAAGTCATCAGAGTCATCAGAGGAGGAGAGCCTGGCTCAGATCCTCTGCCAAAGTAAGCATTTGTGAACTGGAGCTGGGCCTGTAACCCATTTGTTGGGACTGCAGATGCATCCTTGAAGGACATCAGAAAATGATTGACTTTAACAACTGGCTTAGTTTCTGGTGTCATTCCAAGGGGATCCAGTACCTGACAGCCTGGAAAGACAAGATCGACAGACCACGATGCTTTGCCAGAGATGGCGTGCATCTGTCTCACTTGGGCTTCTGGCAAATGCGCTTGCCTCCTCCATAATGCCTTTTTTAGGCAATGCTATGAGGTCAAAGCTACCAACATGAAAATTTCAACAAAATGCAAATTAAAGGTCATGCTGTTAAATGCTCCAAGTATAAACACAAAACGGCACTCATTCCAAGCATTCTTAACCCTGGAAAATGCTGACATCTGCGCAGTTACAAAAACCTGGTTCAAAGCAGTGAAGAGCACCCCAGCCATACCAGGTTACTCATCCTATCATACATTCAGACCCCAAACCATGGACAGCAAAGCAAAAGGTGGTGGAGTTGCAATTTATATTAAAAACATACACACCTCCAGGTTGATCAAACAGTATGACACACAGGAGACACTCCAGGTGCAGTTAACCATTGACAAGACCCCTATTCAAATCATAGCTAGTTACAGGAGCCCAACTTTGACTCAAGATGCCCACACCACCTATATCTATCAAGATTCAACCCTTTACTCCGATCCTGGGTGACTTTAACTATCCAATCATAGCATGGAAGGACTACTCATACCAAAACACAAATGCCCAGAGATTCATTGATTTCGTCAATGCTAATGCCTTGGACCAGCTAGATGACACCCCCACAAGAGGTGATAATATCTTGGACTTGGTATTAACTAACATGAGTAACCACTGCAGCATCCCTTCAGTGTCATTCTCCCTGGTAAGATCCATCCAAACACAAAGCGGTCACTTTCGAAGTCACCACAGCCCCCCCCCAGCTACGGTCAAACAAATAAAAAACTTCTCCAGAGCTGATAACTACCTAAGGGAAAGTATAAACAGTTTTATAGCCGCCTCCCCCTCCACAGGAACTGGCACATATGTCCAAACCTACATCAAAGTACTATACGAGTACTGATATAGCTGCATGGAATCAGGAATACCTGGCAGGACAAAATCCTCCTCCTCAAGGAACAGTAAACTTGTCTGGTCGACATCTGCAATAAATAAATTCTATAATAAAAGGGAAAAAAAATTGCTGTCCAGAGCCAAGAAGGAGCAGGTGCCTAATTGGAAGCAATCTTTCCTTAGTCTGAACAAGCAAATAAGAGCACAAGTGCAATCCTCCAAAGCAAACTTTGAGTCCAAATTGGCTACATCTACTAAAGACAATCATAAAGCCTTCTTCACATATGTCCGGAGTCTCAAAGGAAGCACTCAGATATGCTCAGAACTGGTGGTCAAGGACACCACATACACAAATGCCGTAGATATAGTCAACCTGCTGGCAGGCAGGTTCAGTGAAAACTTCACCTCACTGTCCCCCCCACAAGTAAATCAGGACATCCCCAGTGCCTATCCCCCTCCCCTTATCTCTAGGGAGCAAGTCATCACTGCCCTCTCAAAGGCAAAACATACAGCCTCCATGAGACCTGATAACATCCCAGGCTGCATCCTACATGAACTCAGGAAGGAACTTGCAGCACCATTAGGCACCCTATTCAATCAAAACGTGTGTACTGGCTTCATCCCAACCTAGTGGAGGACAGCCACTGTCATTCCTTTGCACAAAGGTGGAACATCCACCAGTCCAGGAAATTATACACCCATCAGCTTAACTAGCCCGATCTGCAAAGCCATGAAATGGATTATCATGGACCTCATTAACAAGGACATTGGCAACCGCCAAACCCTCAATCCCACACAGTTTAGTTTCATCAAGGGGAAGTCATGCCTGTTCCTAGGTGTTTACTGGGCTAATGACCACAAGGGCCTTTTTAAGCCTAGCTATGCATCCCAAATCTCTGACAAGTTCTGATACCCTTGATAAGTGTAAGCATGGGCCTGGGAGATAAACCATTTACAGGTTACCCATTTGCATTAGAGACATAGGTGCCAAACCAGGAATGAATTTCTGGTTTCCCATCCAATTGTCCAAGTTGCACTTGAATTGGGTTAGGGAGGAACTCTTTCACATGGATGGGGAGCCTGTTCCACAGATGGTGTAGTCTCTGGGATACATACCTATCTCTCCAGCAGGTCCTATTAATATCACTGGCAAGGTTTAAGTCTTTAGAATGGGTAATTCTGGTACTATTTGTTTTCTGGATATGCAGGAGTTCCATCAGAGTGGGGTCTGACAATGCCCTGTATACCAAGCATAGATCTCCCCTCAAAAGCCTGTAGGAGACAGAATATAGAGATAGGGCCCTGAGGCGGTCTGTACAGGACATATTACTTACGCCCTGTACTCTTTTATTGAGGAAGTTCTGTGGACTTTCCAGTTGTTGGATATGCCTGGTTAGGTACATACCAAAGGGGGCATTGTACTCAATAATTTGGTTGACTTCTTTGAGACAGTCACCAAAGCCATGGACGAAGAGAAGACGGACTGCCTACCTTGTCCTGACCAAAGACTTTGATACTATTCCCCACTCAGGTATAATAGATAAACTCTCAACTAGGCATCAATCTGTATGTTACCAGATGAGTAACAAACTGGCTCACTAACAGAACTCACCTAGTCAAAACAGGGGAAGCCACCTCAAGCAGAAGGCCCTGTAATGAGCAGTGTATCCCAGGAATTGGTCTTGGGGCCTCTGTTGTTTGGGATATACTTTTCTGAGGTGCAGACCAAAACCAATGGGCTATGGCTGACCAAGTCTGCAGATGACTGCAAGCTGGGTACTGTCATCAATTCCCCTAGTGATATGGGCATCCTCCAAGAGGGTCTCTCCCAAACAAATGACTGGTGCCAGAAACATCTGCCCTACACAGATAGGCTAAAAGCCCAGTCCCTCTACTCAGTCTCATACAAACTCCTCAGAGGTGACCTCTGTCTGGCACACAAAGCAATCTCAGACCCCGCCTTGATGGGACTGCTGGATATACGCAAGTCAAGCTCCACTCGAGTAACCTGCATGAGCAACCTCAACCTGGTCTGTGACATCAACAGGACTTGCTGGCAGGACAGATTTGAGTCTCAGAAACTCCCCCTTCTGTGGAACACACTCCCTCTCCACATCAAGCAGAGTACCTCATTAACCCTTTATAAGCGCAATCTAGATAACTGGATGAGGAAGAGAAAATACACCCCTGGGATTATGCCTGTGTCCCTGCTGGACAGGGGTATCAGGAGCTGTCTTGTCAGAAAATGGGCTAAATTCTTGGCTAGGCATGTAATGGCCTCAGGGCCAGTATTCTAGTAACTTCCTATGATCCTGAGTATCACTACAAGGTGCATCTAAGGTTACATCCGGATGCTCCCTGAGGTGGTAACAATCCTTGTATGTTACATCCCAGTGCCATCTAGCAGCATGACTATATTCACAAACACAACTTAACTCCATTGGTGAAAACTAAATTGAAAATGTACCTGAACTTTGTTAATTATCTTCTCAACTTTATTTTCGCAGTGGAGTTAACAATAGTTTACACAGGATTTTTTAAAGAGAATTGGCTTTCTGTGGTTCTGATCTCTCACAGCTAGCTGATTTTCTCTGCATTGCATTTCAATTTACCAGAGATGGCCCCGTGATGAAGGCACACTGTCTTTCTTCCCTCACGTGAATTAAATCCAAAAAAAAAAAAAAAAAATTTATATATATATATATATATATATATATATATATATATATATATATATGCATAAAATATTTTCTAAAACTATTATTTTCCTTACCAGTGTTAGGAATAAATCAAAACCTTTAGCCTGCATTCTTTCACTGACCCCCACAGATGATGCAAGCTGTGGCAGCCAGTCAAATTCATGCAGTTATGGTCAACTCTTGTGTAACAGCTCCACTTCCACACATCACAATTCTTTGTTGGGGGGTAATAGGGGTTCCTGTAGCAGCCTTGTTCCCTTTCTCTTAAAGACATAGATTACACTGAGACCCCTACGGGATCCCTCTTCACAGCAAACCAGTGTGAGCCAGATCTTCAAACTAACTTCCTACCAAAGTGTCTTGTAGCTCGAGGATTCAGCATTCAAGCTTTGTATAAAGCACAAGACAGCTGAAGGACAGACAGAAATAATGTAAGTGGAAGGGAAAATTCAGGAAAGCACATTTATTATTTTTTAATAAATTAATTTTTTTTATTTTTTATTTATTTATTTATTATTTTTAGGGACTAGTGTAGCCTGCAGTTCAGTTACGGTACCATACTTTCTGATCCCTAAGATGCTGTCCTGCGTGTGTGTGTGTACGTGTGTGTACAGGGGTGGTATCTTTGGCATAGATTAAGGACTGAAGTTGGAAAATACTGACAGACATTTCAGTTTCAGTCTTCATACCCCTCAGAAAATTGATGCTAATGCTAAACGGTAACATGAAGTAAAATAAAATATGTAACATTTAGCAAGTAACAAAAGGCCCAAAATAATACAAATGTAGTTAACAAATGCCCCAAACATGAATTGTACATCACGATAAACTTCAAATAAGAACCAGTACTAAGTTCCTTATTATGTGATGCTATTTCCCTGCCATAGCCCTCAACTGTCTCTGATTTCATAGAATGTCCCCAATTTTGCTTCATAGTTTTGGTCTGCTTCTGATAAAAAAATTGTGCTTCTTCATCAAATCCATGATGACCACAGCCATTACATAATAACTTACAAACATAACATTTTATTTTAATGCATTCCTTGTGATTTAGCATTCTATATTTTGCATACTGGTTAAAAGTTTTAAAGAGTGAGTGTGTCACAGATTGTTTCAATGTGGAACAGTGCAGAACATGGACTTAAGACTCAAAATGAGGAACATTTCATATAATGTGGTGTACATGATAGGTATGCCCCCTGCCAGCAGATACACATTTTCACTATCACCATTTTGTAATTAGAATTTGGGATTATTGCATTTTGTATCAGAAGTTTTTCATTTTTCCTATGAGCGCTGAAGGGGCAATCAACTTGGGAGAACTATATACGAGATAAAATGGTGCAAGGATGAGGCTGGTTTTCCCCAATCCACTATGGTGGATCTTTGATATATACTTGTTACTTTCTCACTTCTACCTTTTAAATTCATTTATAATATTAAAGTTGGAACATTTAAATGCCATTATGCCTCATTGTACATTTAGCTACAGATGTATGGTACATAAGTCTGCGTCTAGTAACATATGCATATATAGTAACTTAAAAAATGGGGAACAGGGGATAACACTAGGACCCAGAATGTGTGAGAGGGTATGTGTGTGAAAGAGTGATCAATCGCATTATTATTTTACACTCGCTAAGCAGCTGTTAGCGAGTGTAAAACAAGAAATAAAACAGAAAAAATTGTGTGCATGTGTGTATATCCTTTTATTTCTGTCTGAATGTGGAATGAATGTGTGTATGAAAGCAGAAGACACTGAGTGTGTGAGAGCTCAGGAGAGACAGAAAGAGTGAGAGCAAGAAGGTGAGCAAACATGACATGGCACCATTCTTTTTGTGGATTACTACATGTTGATTTTCACCTGAACAATCCGTACTTTTTCAACTACAGAAAGAAAGGAGAGGAAATTTAACTCTGTCAAGAGGTGGGGAGGGGAAGTCTTGATATTGAAGGTGTACAATATGGTGAAGGAGACTAAACTGATGAAAGGGAGAAGATGTAGAATATACTTTATAGTAGGTAGGTGGAGAAAAATGCACATATTGGGGAATAAGAGATGTAGTACTTAACTGTACTAGTCTTACATTTTATACATACATGGATCTATATTCACAATACACTGCAAGAAAAGATGTTGGAGGATATCCAGAAAATCCCAAGAGACACACAGAAAATGGGGGTGGAGGGTTTACAAAAGACAGACTGAGGTCAGAGAATGGTTTGGGGCTATAGACTAGAAATTTTACATCTGTAATTAATGTGGCTCGAGAGAAAGCTGGTGGATGGTATTTCATGGGCTTTGTTGGATAAAGGGAGCATGAAAGGGCAGAAGGTGGTAGGGATTTGATGGTGATGAAAATTATAGGGATATGGATAAGCCCTGGTAAAACAGGTAATGAATTTGAGGAGGCCATAGGGAAGAAGTCCTTGTGAGATAGAGAGGACAGTGCTTTGATGGGAGTATTTGGGATGAACAAATTAGGAGAATTAAGGATGTAGTAAATGGGTTGCATGCATAAATTCTGAACAGATATAATAAAATACAGATCTTTAAATGATACTATGTATTCTGCAGAATACTGATTACTAAGGAAAGTAAGAAAGGCATGGAAGGTGAAGAAATGGACAGAAAGGACTATCATGAGGAGGAGGAAGAGATGGAGGATAGCCTGGAAAGGTTCAAGAAAGGGCGGAGCCGGATCCATCACTAGGTGACATAGGCTAGTAGGTAATTTAAAGTAGACATTCTGTTCATAAAAGAGATAAAGTGTGTGTGTGTGTGTGTGTGTGTGTGTGTGTGTGTGTTGCAGTGTGAGAGTAGAGAGAAGGTAGTTGTAGGTGTGTTTTTAACATACCTCTTAACTGACCAGATTTTTGCCTCATATTTTTGGCCAATTCCTCATAAAATTTGTGGTTTTCTGGCAATTCATGAAGGACTGAAGTCACTAAATAATGGCATATGAATTTCAGGCTTCATATCCTTCAGAAAATGCATGCTAACACAGATCCTGCTATTCTAACAACTTTCTAAGTCTATAAGAGCAATATTTAAAGTGTATCCATATTTTTTTTCCTTTGTCACCCCCCCCCCCAATTATTTTAGGCATTTCCAGATTTCTTGTACTAAGAGGTTGACAGATATGGAGGTATGGTATGTAATGCCCTAGTTTGGGGGGGGGGGGTCAATCAATTAACTTGATCAAGCTTGACCCTGTAACTTGGTTACAGGAGACAACAGCCTGAATCCTTTACACAAAATACCAGACTACTGACGGAATTGAGAGTTTCAGTAGAGATAAGGGCCTGAATCCCCTACATCAACTACCAGAATGCTGATCGAATTGTCAGTACGAGTTTCAGTACATTTTCAGGTAATTATGAGTTTCAGTGCATTTTCAAGAGATTATGAGTTTCAGTGCATTTTCATATAATTGTGAGTTTCAAGGGAAGAGAAGTTTACTGTTGCTCATGCTAAGTCTGTTTTCAATGTCCGACTAACTCTCCTTTTTAGCAAATGGCAGTCACTGTTTGTGATGTAGATTTTGAAAGCAGTATTAGGAGCATAACTGCCTGTGGTACAAAAGGCTATGGATTCTACTCCCACACCATGTAGATGGAATGCATTTATTGCAGTGCCCTTTCGATTGCTGATTATTTAAGGAGGGCAGGGGTTCTGCACTCCTGAGTTTGTCCTCCTTTGTATGAGATGCCTCATAACTATGAACTTGTCAGTTTGTCAGTCATTCCCTATTGCAATATTACGAACTTGCCAATTTTTTAATGTTATACAGTCAATTAATTATTCACGGGCAGCAGTCAATGAATTTGTAAATGAAACACTGAAATGTAAAATGTTTGCAGTAGCAACCACTTCATTAGTTACAGATCTCTTTAATTTGTAGTTATTTGGATGATTTTTGCTTCTGCATCAATTGTGCTTATTGACTGATATTGGTGGATTGTAATGACAGATGTCTGAGTGGCCTTTTATGGTTGAAATTTTCTGAACTGGGTAGTTTTGTCATTATTGGTTCATACATTTTGTTTCACTGCCTACTGCAAAAATGTTCAAAACTACAAATTTAAAACACATTCTAACAAGTAGTGCTGCTATATTATACAAGGAATATAATTTAATACAATCAGGAAGGTGAATTAAAGAACACATACATGTATGCATGGCCCTAACAATCCTCCACTGGCCAGATGCATTTTCTTTGAATGTGGGTTGTATGCCATTTGAATGTGAGTTTCAAAGACAGAGAAATTTACTGTTCATGCTGTCTGTTTTCACTGTCAGACTGTATTGTTTGTTTAGCAAATGGCTATTAGTGTTTGTGTTATTTTATTTCATTATCTGTAATCACTGTAGAAGTAACTAAGAAAGCAGTATGCGCACTGACAGGTTTGAAGGGTGTTTATGGTAACTGGAGAGAAATAGCCAAATAGTGGAGCACTGGAATGGCTGAGAAGGGTACGGCTGGGGAGTTGCTGCAGGTGCGGCTGCTCTGGGGGGGGGAGCAGAATTTTGCCACATATTTTTGATTTGTTCCTCATAAAATTTGATATTTTCTGGCAAATCACTAGGATGACCTGAGGACTGAAGTCACAAAAATGCATGCTAAGACAAGGAGAGCAAGTTGGACTAATATGTCATGGGAAACTGCATCTGTGTGAAATGTTTACTGAATGCATGACATCTGTACAAGAAGCAATTGTATTCAGTGATAAATACAGAGGTGAATAAAGTGAAAAAAATCAAAACTAATGCAAGGGATGCTCCTACTGAAAGTCTGATGCTTTAGGGAATGTAAGCACTTGTCATGGTAGCATTCACATTGACCAAAGTAATTCTGGCATGGATCTACCAAAACTGTTGGCCAATACTTTTGGCTCTGTCACTGTGTCTTAAGTGAGAGAAAGGGCTCAGTGATATAAATGTTATTACTGCTTTTACACCAGTTCTTGGATTGATCAGCTCAGTACTGTAGTGCTATAATTCTAACTTTTTTGATTTGTGTGTTCAGTTTAACTGTGAGGAAGGGCTCAATAATATATTACTGTTATACTACTTTTATTGAACTACTCCGGTCTATTCCTAACAGACGGTAATGACTCAGTCTTATATTATACCTGCACCAAAAATGTAATGAACATCTACTCAACAGGTCATGTGCAGCAATTATCACCTTTGCCTGAGCACGCAGAACCTCGAAGTAATGTAATGCAAGCCATGATCACATTATTAATTTTCAATACGGGCAGTTACAGTATAACACAGTCATAATCACTTGTCAGGTAAATCTCTCAACAGCTGCCACTGTTATTCACAATACTAAAAGTCGTTATCACATTGATGAATGCACATGCCAGATTCTGGTTTCTGTCAATGTGGAGTCATGCAGAAGCCCCCCCCCCCCCAAGTTTCTTTCTTTCATTTTTACTGTTACTTCTATTGTAAGACACAGATGAAGGTATCCATTGTGGTTATATGGTTCATATTTTTGTGAATTACTGCAACTGAACATCGTATCATGTAACAGTTTCCTGTATCCCACACTTGCTATATAGTGTTCTGCTGTAGTGCTTTCCAACTGCCTCTGGGCAGGTATCTAAAATCATATTGTTCTATACTGTTGTGTTTTTCAGCTTTAAGTTCAACTGTAAGGCAACACGTGCCTCAATGAAGATGTCATCTATTCAGGAGAAATCAAGCAACATTTACTTGGGTGAGGATAGAGATTCTGGTGGTAGTAGCAGTGGTTCAGACATGGGTGTGCACCTCCAACCACGATGTAATGCAAACCACAGTGATGATGAAAATTACAACAAAGACAACAAAATTCCTCTCGCACATCTCCATGAGAAGGCCATTGCCACTGACAAGGCTGATGCCCCTGTCCCAGCCATTCCAGACAGACTACTGCAATGTGCCACAACAGACCTGACAAGTGATGGTGAACCTGACCACGACAGTGAGGATGAGATGACACTTGCACTCCTAAGGAATGCTGGCACACTCACCAGTAGTCATCAAGTTCAATCTGATTTTGACTCGGAGGATGAAGTGCCTCTATCTGTGTTTAAGAATGGGCAGGGTTTCACTGACAGACCTATGAACTCCTCCACAGTCCATGTCAGTTCAAGTGCTGAGAAGGATGTGGATGTGCCTCCTACTGTACAATAGGTTCACAGTATGTGGATTGGGATGGAGAAAATCCACTAGATCTGAGTTGCAGTACCTTAGCATGGAATGTCTGTTAGTACTTCACTCACAAGTACATGCAACACAGCTAGTACTGGCAATGATCACAGAGCACCATCTATGAGCCACACACTGACTTTCCATTCCAAAGTGTGCCAGGCTACCCATTAAGATATGTCGAGCATGCCCACCACACAAGATCATGTGGGGAAAAATGCCTCACAGCAGTACACATTGATGACTTTGTAGGTTCAGTAGACCCTTCGTGAATTTGATGTTCCCAGAGGAAATGTACTCCCTTATTGCCAATGAGACTAATCACTATGCTGCAGAGAGGCAGGCCGCAGCAGGCAAAGTTGATAAGCAGTGGAGTCCTGTTTGTCCTACAACATACACACATTTCTTGGTATTAGAATATACATGTCTGTTGTACATGTTCCAGAATACAGGCAGTACTGGGAAACACACCATGTATATGGTCGCTTCCCAACAGCCGATTACATGACCCGAGAGAGGGTTAAATTCATTCATCAGTATTTCCACTGCAATGACAACTGCCTGAACCTACCACAGGACTCTGGGGGTCATGACAAGCTACAAAGTACGGCCAGTATTCAATGCCGTAATTCATGCATGCAGGAAACAGTACAATGTGCACTGTGAGGTGGCAGTAGATGAAGCCATGATTGGCTTCCGTGGATGTTTGACATTAAAACAGTTTGTGCGTGGTAAGCCAGAGAGATATGACATTAAGGTGTGGGTGCTGGCAGATTCTCACAATGGATACACACATGAATTCCAGGTATTCACTGGAAAGGCAGAGCAGAATTCAGAGGTTGGACTGACATGCTGACTTGCAAATGCTGCAAAATGGTCTATACTGCTGTGGAACCATGCACACCAATAGGTCAGCATGGTCTCTAACATTCAACAGACAGGCCATTGTTAAAACACCTCGAGGATACTACAAGCAGTTGCAAACTGGTCCACTGCTAGCTACTGAATGGAAGGATAGCAACCCAGTATTTCTGCTGTCAACTAATAGTAACCCAACCTTGTCAATCTCCAGCACATGGAGGGAAAAGCATGATGGAACAAAGGCACTGGTACCATGTCCACCAGTTGTAAACATGTACAACACTTACATGAATGGGGTGGACCGAGCCGATCAGCTTAGGACACAGTATCCAACTGCAAGAAAGGCCTGCAAATGGTGGCTACACTTGTTCTGGTTCTTATGGGATGTGGCCATAGTGAAGGCTTTCATTATATTTCATGAAATAACAGCCACCAGCAAGTGTCACACTCTGGATGCATTATTCCAGCAACACAGTTATAGTTTTGAAGGAACCTTGGTAAGCACCTCCTTGCCAGTTACAAGAAGAGGAAAAGATGCACTGAGATTACTGTCCAAGAGGCTATGAGCAGATTTCAGCATGGCTCACACTTTCCAGTGAAATGGCAGAAATCAAGATGCAAAAACTGTGCCAACAAGGGTAAACATGCTGAATCATTATGGAAATGCCCAACTTACAAGTTCAACCTGTGTGCTGAATGCTTTGGCAAGTACACAGCCATAAAATTCTTGCAGAATGCTGACACCAGAAAATGTACAGTATGTAATGTACAACAGAAATAAAGTTATGTAGTCATACCTATACACCATGAATCTTATGATCATCCAGGATGGCAGTAGTGTACTTGAAGACTCTTCAGCTCAGTCCCATGGTGCTCCTTTCCTGGATAAGCATGGTTTAAAGGATAACCCTGTGATGCCTTATTTCTGTTCCTGAAAGGACACATGCAAAAAGAAAAAGTCTAGGTAAGTCTTTTTCTTTTCTCATGTACTCTCTGTGCACGTTAGGACAAGAGACATTAGATTAGTTCCCCCCTTTGATTCCTTATGTCCACTGCTGAAAGGTCACATGGAAATGAAAAAAGCAGATAAGGCAGACTGCTGACTGTGAAGGAAGTCATAAGACAGTGCCGGTATCAGCAGTCTGAGTGGGTAGCCAGCACAGGTATGGGAAACTTCAGATGCCCTCGGGTGCCACCGAAGCCCCGCGCCTGTCCTGGGTTCATTAATGGAATGGTGGGCCTGACACTGTTTTTTCTCTTTACATGTGCCTTTTCTGTAGCCCCTGTTTACAATGATTTGTGCCTCCTGCCATTCTGATGCTGTGTGCGGTAGTTGGCGTTTTCCTGGTTAGTAGTCATGTACCTCTGCATCATCACTGCAAATGTTGTTGTATCTTTCGGCTTTTCCCGGTTAGGGGTCGTCATAGCGGAACTCCGGTCCGCTAATGATTGGCAGTAGATTTTTAAGTACCGAGTTGCCAGCCCTGAAGCACAACCTTCAACGAAGGTACTGAACCTTATCACAACAATTATAACACCATGGGTAGTGAATATTCAAACTGCCAATCAAGGTATTGCATATTATACACACACACATATTATATATATATATATATATATATATATATATATATATATATATCTAAGTGGATATAAAAAGTTTACACACCCCTGTTAAAATGAAAATGCCAGGTTTTTGTGAAATAAAAAAATGAAACCACAATAAATCATTTCCAAACTTTTCCCACCTTTAACGTGACCTATAACCTGTACAACTCAATTGAAAAACAAACAAATCTGTTAGGGGAAAATATAAAAAAGTAAAAAATGTACAATAAGCTGGTTGTATAAGTATGCACACCCTTAAACTAATACTTTCTTGAAGCACCTTTTGATTTAATTACAGCATTCGGTCTTCTTGGGTACATACCTGACATCAATTAAAGAGACTCTGATTAACCCCAAATAAAGTTCAGTTATCCTAGTAGGATTTTCCTGACATTTACTCAATTGCCTGCTACAGCAAAAGCCAAGTTATGCAGACAGCTTACAAAGCATCAAAGGGATCTCATTGTTGAATGTATCAGTCAGGAGAAGGGTACAAAAAAATTTTCACAGCACTGTACATACCACAGAACATAGAGAAGACAGTCATCAAAAAGTGGAGAAAATATGCGACAACAGTGACGTTGCAAAGAACTGGATGTCCTTCCAAAATTGAAGAAAAGATAAGATGAAAACTGATCAGGGAGGCTGCCAAGAGACCTGCAGCAACACTGAAGGAGCTGCAGGAATTTCGGGCAAGTACTGGTTGTGTACTACATGTGACAACAATCTCCTGTATTCTCCATATGTCTGGGCTATGTGGTAGGGCTGCAAGACAGACGCCTTTTCTTACACAGAAAAACATCCAGGCCTGGCTAAAATTTGCAAAACAATATATCAAGTCTCCCAAAAGCATGTAGGAAAATGTGTAATGGTCTGATGAGACCAAGGTTGAACTTTTTGGCCACAATTCCAAAAAGTACGTTTGGCACAAAAACAGCACTTCGCATCACCAAAAGAACATCATCCCCATGGTGAAGCATGGTGGTGGCAGTATCATGATTTGGAGTTGCTTTTCTTCAGCTGGAACTGGGGCTTTAGTCAAGCTGGAATTATGAATTATGCTGACAGACTCCTACCCAAGAAGACTGAATGCTGTAATTAAATCAAAGTATTAGTTTAAGTGTCTGCACACTTATGCAACCACCTTATTGTACTTTTTTTTATTTTTTATATTTTTCCCCTAACAGGTTTGTTTGTTTTTCAATTAAACTGTACAGGTTATAGGACACATTAAAGGTGGGAAAAGTTTTGAAATGATTTATTGTGGTTTCATTGTTTAATATCACAAAACCCTACACTTTTTATATCCACTGTTTATATATATATATATATATATATATATATATATATATAAAATGTGTGTATGTGTGTGTGTTTGTAATAATCCAATGCATCTCCAAACCATTACCAGTAACCTATTTGCATTTCTTTCCTGTGACTGTGACATGGCTTCAACAGCAGGGGAATGACAAGTGAGACTGAGAGTGTGTGGCCATTCCTACATTTACTGGGCTGCCATCCATGCCTCCAGAAGTGACAAATGCTACAACTTGAACTTCCCCACATCTAGCGTGGAGGTACACTGGACTGCAAGAAGTATGCATTGGAGTGGACCCTTGCAGTTGTTGGAAGAGAGGTGTTCCATCTACTCTGAGCCTGACATTCTTGTTGCACAGTGGAGGGAACAATGTTATCACTCATCCACTTGGAGAGTTGAGGTTTCAAATCAAGGAAACTTTTGAATGCATGCAGTCGTAATGGTCACATTGTCATTTTGTGTGGTCAGACATAATTCCTCGCTAGAACTGGAGAATACCAAACATCCAATGAGCAGCACACAAGGTCAGACGGTTACAGAATGGGTTAGTGCATAGCTTGATGTACAGGGTCAATGGATCAACAATCAGCCATAACAGCATCACTGCAGAAGATGACTACCTTTTCAGAAGTGATGGAGTTTACCTAAGTGAAGATGGGATTGACCTGTACTTGACCGATCGCCATAATGGCATAATGTCAGTAATGCAGGCTATACTGCCAATATGCACCTAGTGACAAAGTATGGAAAACAACCATGACCGGACCACTATGGTAAGGAAAACTACAAATTTTATGAAAACCTCGTTCACTACTTACAACACAGTAAAAGAACTGTAATTGTATGCTGAACTCATACATATATATATATATATATATATATATATATATATATATATATACAGATATGTACAGATGTTACATGTTATGACTCGGGTTATGAAAATTATGGTAATTTTCATATTTAGGTGAGTAAGTCTGCTAGGGAACTTGTCAACATGCTGAGTAAAACCTCATTATAAGATGGTAAAAAAAAATATCTGTATGTTGTACACATGTACAGATATCACAGTTTGCTTATGACTCAGGTACTGAAATTTATTACATTTTTTTCATATTGTGGCAAAAAAACTGTGGTAGGGAACATATCAGCATGCTGAGTAAGACCTCATTTTGAAGACAGCATTACTCCTTACAAGATGGTGAAAGACCTGTATCTGTGTGCTGTACACAAGTACAGATATCACAGTTTGCTTATGACTTGGGTTAAGAAAATTATGATTTTTTTTCATATGCTGGTAAAAACTTTGCTAGGTAACATGTCAACATGCTAAGTACGACCTTATTTTGAAGACAGTACAAGTGTTTACAAGATAGTAAAAGCAATGTATCTGTATGTTGTACACATACATGTACAGATATCACAGTTAGTTTACGAATTAGATTATGAAAATTATGATTTTTTTAATATTTTAGTAAAGAACTCTGCTAGAAAAGATGGCAAGTTGATGAGTGATGTATCCTTTTGAAACCACTATCAAAATGTACAACTTCATGCAATAATTTGAATTCGGAGTATCATACATGGACAGATATCGCAGTCTATTTGCTTGTAGAACTAAAAAAAGTAATATTTTTGCCATATTTCTGTGAATATGTGTGCAAGGAAGTAAAGCAAGGTCAGGAGTGAAGTGTAATATTCAGAACAGAACAAACAAAAAAGAAGTTATGTACTCACCATAATGTTCCATCTGTGTTGTCCATTTTCATTCTTCCTCTACCTGTGGGTTCATATCCGAACTTTGGATCCAACTTGGCTGCTTCCATACCTTTTGGCTCTAACTCTGTATTTCCTCCCTAACCTATAATGCCCCTGTCTTCCAGATTATCTCAGACAGAGTTTGCTGTAGCTGTATAGGCAAAATACATACATGAAAGTGTAAAATTTATCATAAAACAGAAAGGAGATAAAACAAGGAGCTCAAAAGGAACAGTGGTTCTTGGAATACCTCTGTAAATCTTCCTAGAAGGGATGGGGGGGGGGGGTACTGAGGAGGAATGAAAATGGACAACACAGATGGAATGCATTGGTGAGTACATAACTTCTTTATCCGATGTTGTCATTTTCATTCGTTCCTCAGCCTGTCGGACAGAATCCCCAGCTACATATCTCTTGCGTGGCCTTCATGGAAGGATATTCCAGAGCACTGGACAGCCATTCTGGATACAATACCCAACTTGCAATGTGTAACAAAGGTATGAGTATCTGACCAGGAGGTGGCTGCATAAGTATCATCAACAGATACTCTAGACCAAAAAGCTGCTGAGGTGGATATCAACCTAGTAGATTGTGCTTTCACATGTCCAGGAGGCATGATACTGTTTGCAGAATAAACATAAGAAATGCAATCTGTAATCCATTTTGCTAGGGTTATTTTGGATACAGCCTTTCCCAACTTAGCCTTTGAAAAGGAAACACATAATTGGTCAGATTTTCTGAAGGCCTTTGTTCTGCCCAAATAAAAATATAACTATGTACATCAAACAGGTGAAGGGTATATACACTCTTGTTTTCAAAATTAGGAATAAAATACAGGGAGATTGATGGACTGATTGATGCTATTTTCAGAGGCAACTTTTGGTAAAAAGGTGGAATTTGTATGTAGGGTGACTTTGTCTTTATGGAAAGTCAAATATGGCAGTTTTGGAAGAGAGTGCTTGTAATTCTGAAATTTTCCTAGCCAAGGTTATAGCCACCAAGAATAAGGTCTTCCATGACAAGACTCTGAGATCTACTTTGGCAGAAGTTTTGAAGGGAGCATGAACTAGAGCTTGTAAGACCATGGTAAGATCCCAAGGAGGAGTGGGTTCTTTGAACGGAGGTCTAAGCAAGAATGTACCTCTAAGAAAGGCCTTACGCAATTTGGAAGAGGCCAAAGACTAAGAACTTTCACCTATGTGGTACTTGGAAATGGCTGCTAACTGTATCTTGATAGTGGAATAACTTGCTCCAGTCTGAAAAATCAAAGCAAGGAAGTCAAGACCTGCTGGAATGGGGTGGTAAAAGGATCCATATTTTTTGATGAGCCCAAATGGAGAACCTTTTCCATTTGCTCTTGTAAATCTTTCTGGTGGAATCTTTATGTGAACAGACCAGAATTTCTAACTAGAGTGGAAAGTCTGGAAAGTCTAGCCATCAATGGAACTGGAGAAACCATGGAGTCAATTGTAGGCCTGTTAAATCCAGGTGAATTTGTCCTGAAGGGTAAGAAAGAAGGTCTATACTTGGGTCCAGCATCCAGGGAGGATGTACCAGGTGAGATCAAAGAAAGAGGAACTAAACCTGTCAAGGCCAGAAGGGTACACTTTTCATACTATTGTTTAATATTTTTTTCTAGTCCCTTGAATATATGTTCATTCATGGTTTTATACAATAGGTACATTATACATTTTGATTACTGCATTCAGTTACTTGGTTCTATATATTTTTATGCATTCTTTTTTTCGGTAAAGGAAGTTGATTACTTAATGGTGAGCAGGTGGTTTCAATTTAGTATCAACTGAAATTAGTTTTTGTATTAAAGGAAGTGATGTCAGTGTTTTGTAACAGTCTGAAAAAGTTTAACAGGAGTTAAACAAAAAGCGCTTCACATTTGTTGTTTACACTACTTTTTTGGCTAATAAAGTGCCGTTTTGTGATACGACTTGTATTGGCTTCCTTCAGCTTGGTGGTTCTTCATTTCGTTGGTTTGTTGTACAAGAGTCCAGATCCTGTTTGGTCTGGTGGGACCTTCTGGATGACTTTTCTTCAGCAGCTTTATGATTTCTTGTGCTGCTAAGTCCCTCTGACTGGGTGGAACATCGGGAAGATTTTTCTTTTGAATGGGAGTTTTCAAAAAGGGAATGTAATACCCTCTGGATATGATCCTTTCCACTCAGAGGTTATTTATATTGGCTAGCCAGGCATTTAGGTGCAAGGATAAGCACCCCTCGACTGCCTCCAGAGAGAGACAATTGGGCAACTGTTCAGGACTGCTGAAAGGATCTGCCCAAGAAGAGATCTCAAGATCCTTGGTTCTGCAGAACTCCTCTGCCACCTAGAAGGCATCTAAAAAACTGGTTATTTCCCCCTCTGCCTCTAGTAAAGAACTGCCCCTGTGAATCCTGGAAAGGACCTTGTGATTTCTTGAACTGCAATTTCTTACCTCCATGTTGGTTCATAGAAAATGCTCTTTGTTGGGTAGAGAATCTGATTCCAACTATTCCCATCTTTTACACATCGAGAGAGGGTATCTTTTACAGCTGATCTAAAGAGTAATGATCCATCAAAAGGAACACTGATGAATGACATCCTGAAAGGTTTTGCAAAGTCACTAAGTCGCATCCAGACATGTCTCCTTATGGCAATGTTTGAAATGGCAGCCCATGAGGAACACTCAGCAGCATGAGAGATTTATCTGAAAATGAGCTCAGGCTCCACTGTTGCTCCTATGGTGGAAATAAGCAGTCAGCATTTTCTGAGCTTCTACAGAGTGAATGAGTTAAGCACTTTACTGACAAAGGCTAAGTACATACTATACCCACTGCACTGTCAGACAACTTCAACCATACAAACCTCATTCACTTATGCTTTAACAACTGCATCTTTTTAACTACTTGTAAATAGATACACAAAATTTCTATCTTTCTTGTTTACCCTATAAATCATATATACTTTTATTTTTTTCTTATTTACACCTATACTGGATCTCAGAAGTATTCTCATAACATATACTGTAAATAAATATTAAAAGCAAAGCATTGCCTTACCCTTCCCGGTACAGCTAAAATACATCAGTTCTGTCACAAATATTGCTAATATAAGCAATATGTCTTGGTAATGTTTACTGTCAAATATAATAAAAAGAAAGCATCCACAGAAACTCCGCCACACAAAGGATTGTAGGGCTGTAATAAAACCTAGCTATTATGCTTTAATTCTGTCTTTATACTATGTTTAGCTTTAAGTATGTCACATCACTTAATTGGGGGCAGGTCTTTACAATGTTTATTAGCTGACTGTGTGTTTTGTTTTAACATTCTGAGGAAGTCCAGACATTGTGCGGATGAAAGCGCTCAAGTGTTAATAAATCCTTTGTATGGCGGAGTTTCTGTGGATGCTTTCTTTTTATTTTATTAGTTTTTAGTTGCTGGTTTTGTTTACTGTCAAATATGTATTACTATGAATTTTGTTAAGTGATTTTGCTTAAATGCAAATTTGCAGCTTTGTTATCTCAATCTTATTTGTTACTGTGCAGAGGTATCTGGCTACGGCTAGAAATTGTCCTTGAATCAGTCAATAAACCACTAACTGAATAAAAACAATTTCCAGTATTTCTTACGGCATTGTGTTAGTGTCTCTCAGTGAGATAAAAGTGATTACCATGAAGAAGATTACATGAGAAAAGACTTGTATAACAGCCATAGCCGGTGTTAGGCACCAGCCGAACCCACGGTGACAGGGAACCCCCAATTATCTCCCAGCATATGAAGGTCCCCACATGAAGCAGCCATTGGCTTCTCAGTCTCCTCCACTCCTTGCTCGGCACCTCCTGGATGTTCGCACAGCTGTGTAACTTCACCACTTGATTCCATTTTTTTTTTTTAACTAGCCTATAAGCTGCACTCAGTCAGGTCCGCTTCAGTGAAGAAAGGGACCTGAATGACTGTAACAGCCAGGGAACTAAGTTTTAATTTCCTGACAGGCTGCAGCAGCTAGCCAGGGAGTAAGTTTTTTTTTTTTTTTTTTAACACAGAAGTGTTGTGTGTTTGGAAATCGGACATAATTCAAGTATGCTGGCAAACATGTAGTTATAGCAAAACTCCACAGATGAAAAACAAACCAGGAAAAATACAAAAAGTGCTGAGAATTGCACCAAGATACTCCAACACACGAATGCAACAAATATAAACGCTGTTCTTGAAGCAAAGGAAATTTATTTAATGAAACACAGTACTTGTAAAGCGCTTTTCGTCCCACTAAATAGTGGGACTTCTTCAGACAAACAAATGTTCTCAACTGCTGTTTAAATAACCCTGTCCTACATTTGATAGGACCACCCATAATTGATACAATTAAAATCAAATTAACAGTTGATGGTTTAAATTAGTAGTTAAAGCAAAAAATGCAGGCATTAACACTGTGTGCAAAACCATCATGCAACGCAATGTGTTCAACAAATCGAACTCATGATTTAAACTGTTCTAATGCACACATATATTAAATAATTATTAATATTTACCGTGTGAAATGTGTTTACTTATAAAGAATAGTACTGTTAAAAAAAAAAAAATTTATATATATATATATATATATATATATATATATATATATATATATATACCTGCGGCAAAAGAGCCATGCATAAAAGGTCACCAACAGATAAGAAACCACCTTGGTGCATTACAATACATACTTGTTATACAGTTCAATAAAAAATACAAAATACACATTTTACATATAAAAATATATATAAAAAATATAAAAATCATAAAAATCAATAATATATGTCTGAGCAACTAATACATGTTACCACAAAGTAAAGGCATACACACCTTCGAGTATTGTGGTGTAAGTAACAGATATAATAAATATATTTACATTTAATAAATATCAGAATGCACATTTTACCTGTAAAAATGTATAAAAACATTCAAGCTTTGTGATGTAAGCAACTAATATAGTAAATATATGCACATTTAATTAATATAATGTGTGTAAATGAAATAGGAATAGATATAAATATAAGAATTAAAAATTAAATATAATGTAGGGAACCTGACTGTTACCTGGTCAAACTCTTCATTTTTAAAAACAGGATATATGGAGCAAGTCTCATTAAGGCCTGGGAATAAACAGGCATTGGTATGAAGTTGCCAGTACAGTTCTAATATTTCCAACCGTACAGAGTCAGGGCCCGCCTGACCGTCATTTTGAACACAGTCTACCACCTTAAATCAAAATGTATGGTGGGGAAAATCACTAACATGTTTGGCTAATGCATTTTCTAATTTGCCTTTCTTTATATAATAAAGATGTCCGTACACCCTCTCACGTAGTCTTCTATCTGTCTTACCAAAGTAAAATGCTAAACATTGTTGGCATTGTGCAACATAAACAACACCTTTGGACTGGCAATTAAATCTATTTTTTACCTTAAATGTATGATTTCTAATGTTAAAGGTCTCACCAGTGGCCATATTAGGACAGAAGTTACACATGTTGCATTGAAACATACCCTTTTTCTCCATGGCAACTTTGGGGTATTACTCTCCATGATTTGCTTCAAATGCCTACCCCTTTTCCACACTATTTTAGGGGTGTTAGGTAATTTGTTTCTTACCTCATGTCGTTGAAAATCAATGGCCAATTTTTGTGAATGATAGATGAAATAAATTCACCGTCAGTACTAAAGGGTGTATTGAAAGACAAATTCAATTGGTTGTTTTCATTGTGTTGAGTCTGGACTGTGATGTGTAGGCCTTTACCCAGGATTGGTTGGAAAAAACCTAACCTTCTTTTTTCTTGGACTTCCAGAACAACTGATTACTAACCTCATTGAGGATAACCTCGGTTAGTAAACATATTTTGTAATGATTCACATTTTTCTAAAAAATCTAGCTCCCTTGATACGATCCGAGCGGCCCGGACCAACTGCCCTTTCACTACAGATCTCTTTTGGTACCGTACCAAAAGAGATCTGTAGTGAAAGGGCAGTTGGTCCAGGCCACTCGGATGGTATCAAGGGAGCTAGATTTTTTAGAAACCACACATTTAAGGTAAAAAATAGATTCAATTGCCAGTCCAAAGGTGTTGTT